>NW_018252300.1:334057-338629 GCF_001263595.1 Phalaenopsis equestris
GATAAATATTCCTTTTGTTGAAGCTTTAGAACAAATGCCAAGTTATGTGAAATTTATGAAGGATGTACTAAATAAGAAATGGAAGTTTACAGATCATGAGACTGTTGCACTCAGTGAAGAGTGTAGTGCTATTATTTAGAAAAAAGCTTCCTGAAAAATTAAAAGATCCTGGTAGTTTTACTATACCTTGTGCAATTGGTGAAAAGTTCTATGAAAAAGCCTTATGTGATTTAGGAGCGATTATCAATCTTATGCCCTTATCGATCCTTAAACGTTTTGATTTGGGAGAAATTTCCCCTACTACTATAGCTCCTCAGTTAGCTGATCGATCAATAACTTATCCTAAAGGAGTTATAGAGGATAAACTAGTAAAAGTGGATAAATTTATTTTCCCTGTAGACTTTATAGTATTGGATATAAAGGAAGATAAAGAGATTACTATTATTTTAGGGAGACCATTTCTTGCAATAGAAGAGTTGTAATAGATGTGGAAAAAGGAGAATTAATAATGAGAGTTAAAGATCAAGTAAAATTTATTATCTCAAAAGCTATGAAATATCCTACAATAAAAAAAGATAATGAACATTTCAGGATGGAAGTAGCTGATTATCTGAGTAATGAACGGTTTAAGAATTAGTGTGAAGATAAATTAAAGCAAGGAAAAATTTTTTAGAATGAAGATGAAATAAAAGGAGAAGATTTGGATTATATTCAGGGCAAATTTGAAACGTTAGACTTGTTGGAAAATGATAGTAAAAATCTTATTCCTTCAAGTATTAAACCACCTATTTTTAGGAGATTCATCTACATTGCATGTTATTATATCTTCTGAGTTAACTGAAATTCAAGAACAAAAGTTGATAGAAATATTGAACAAGTATAAAAAGGCTTTTGGGTCAATTTATATGCACAAAATTTTATTAGATGAGCAATATGAACCTAAAGTTAATCCTTAGAGAATGATCCTCAGAGAAGATTAAACTAAATAATGAAAGAAATTGTTAAAAAAGAGATTTTAAAATGGTTAGATGCTAGAACTATATATCCTATTTCAGATAGTGCATGGGTAAGCCCAATTCACTGTGTCTTGAAGAAAGGAGAAGTGACTGTTGAAGATAATGAGAAAAATGAATTAATACCAATAAGACAAGATATTGGTTGGCGAATTTGTATTGGCTGGCGAATTTGTATTGGCTATAGAAAATTAAATATGGCCACCAGAAAAGACACTTTCCTTTACCCTTTCTAGACCAAATGTTGGATAGATTTGCTGGTTAGATGGATATACCGATTATTATCAAATTCCAATTGCTCAAGAGGATCAAGAAAAAACAACATTTACATGCCCATATGGAACATTTGCTTTTCGTAAAATGCCTTTTGGACTATGCAATGCACCTGCAATATTTCAAAGATGCATGACGTAAATTTTTAGCAGTTTTATAGAAAATAGAATTGAAGTGTTTATGGATAATTTTTATTTATTTGGGACTTTGTTTGAGTTATGTCTTAATAATTTAGAAAAATTTCTAGAAGTATGTGAAAAAGTCAACCTAGTATTAAATTGAGAAAAATGTCAATTTATGGTTACAGGAGGTATTATGCTTGGGTATAAAATTTTTGAAAAAGTCATGGAGGTAGATCTTGCAAAAACCTAAGTTATAGAAAAATTACTACCACCTACTAATGTTAAAGGGGTGAGAATTTTTCTAGAACATGCTGGTTTTTAGAGGCGCTGCATAAAAAATTTTTCAAAAACAACTAAGCCACTATGTCAACTTTTAGAAAAAAAGATAAGAAATTTGATTTTGATGAGGAATGCATAAAAACATTTGAATTATTAAAGAAAAAATTAATCACTGCACCTATAATAGTACCACCTGACTAGGAAAAACCATTTGAAATAATGTGCGATGCAAGTGATTATGCTATTGGAGCTGTATTAGGACAAAGGCATGACAAAGATTTTAAAGTTATATATTCTGATAGTAAGACTCTAATTGATGCTCAAATTAATTATACTACTACTGAAAGAGAGTTATTAGTTATTGCTTATGCCTTTGATAAATTTAGACCTTATTTAATTGGAACTAAATGTATGGTGCATACAGATCAATCTGCTATTAAACACTTAACACAAAAGAAGGATGCAAAACCAAGATTAATTAGATGGATACTTTTGTTGCAAGAGTTTGATTTTATGGTGATTGATATAAAGGGAAATAATAATCAAATAGTTGATCATTTATCTAGGATAGAAATAGAAATATTAACTAATTTTGCAAATGAAATTTTAGAAAATTTCCCTGATGAACAGCTATATAGTAATGATGAAATGGATGTACCTCGGTATGCTGGTATAGTGAATTATATTGTAAGTGATATTTTACCACCTGATATGAAAAATCTACAATTAAAGAAATTTGTGATTCAAAAGACTAATTTTGGGATGACCCATATTTACAGAAACAATGTAAAGATCTAATTATTAGAAGATGTGTGTCCTATGAAGAAACAAAACAGATAATTGAAAGATGCCATGATTCTAAATTTGGAGGACATTTTGGAACAAATAGAACCACATATAAGATTTTGCATGCTGGATTTAATTGACCTAATAGTTTTAAAGATGCTAATAAATATATTAAAATGTGCGATAGATGTTAAAGAGTAGGAAATATTTCTAGAAGAAATGAAATACCTCAAAATTATACATTGGAAGCTAAAATTTTTGATGTGTGGGATTAGATTTTATGGGACCATCTATGCCTTCATTTGGAAAATTATATATATTACTTACTGTTGATTATATGTCCAAATGGATTGAAGCTATTGGTGTACCCAGATGTGATGCTAGGAGTGTTTCTAAAATTTTAATTAAAAATATTTTAACAAGATATGGAATGCCTAGAGTAATTATTACGATGGAGGATCTCATTTAGGAATAATAAAATCAAAAAATTCATTAAGAAATATGATATTATGCATAGATTCTCTACTGCTTATCATCCTCAGACTAGCGATTTAGCAGAGATATCAAATCGTGAAATTAGACGTATTTTAGAAAAAGCTGTAAATCCTTATAAATTGGATTGGTCTGCTAGACTAGATACTGCATTATGGGCATATAGAACTACTTATAAGTCTCCTATAGGAATGTCCCCATACAGACTGATATTTGGAAAAACATGTTACTTAATAGTAGAATTAGCATAAAGCATTTTGGGCTATTAAGGAATTTAATTTTAATCTAAAAGATGCTGGTGAGAAAAGATTATTGCAACTAAATGAACTTGAGGAAATAAGAAATTAAGCATATGATAATGAAAAAATCTATAAAAAAAAAATAAAAATATGGCATGATCGGAAGGTTATAAAAAAAATTGAACCTGGACAAGAAGTTCTATTATATAATAGTAGATTCAACAGGAAAACTGAAATTTAGATGGTTAGGACCATTCAATGTGATTAAAGTCTATCATTATGAAAGTGTAGTTAGTAAAAATCCTAAAACTAGAAAGATATTTAAGGTTAATGTGCATCGATTGAAACATTATTATGAAGGACACATGCCACAATTTAAAAAAATTTTGATGTTGAGTCATCCTGATTAAACAATGGTACATCGGGCTGACGACGTTAAACCAAGCACTTTGTGGGAGGAAACTCATATTTATCTATTTAAATATAAATCTAGATATCTTACTATTATGTTTAATAAGTGTTTTATATATTAGGAAATAATAATATTTTTGAATCCTACACACTTCTATATATCATAAATTAAGATAAATATAAAAAGTTGGAATTAAATTAAACGAAAAATTAAATTTACAAAATTTTGGCCACTGGCTCCAAAGGTGCCAGAATGGGCGCCGACGACGCCCAAGAAAATAGACCTCAGCGCCGGCAGTGCCAATTGGGAGTGCCGACAGCGCCGAGAGTAGTTTGATTGTTTAGAAGACTTTTGGAAAACTTTGGTGGGGTTTCTCTCCATAATAACCGACAGGAGGTGTTTTTAAAAATTCTAAAAACTTCTTAGGATGTCTAAAAAATTCTTATTTTTGGATTCCATGGCTTCCAATTCTAGAAATACTTCAAGGTATGGAGTTTTCAATAGAAAAAAGTTTATTAGTTTTAACACACATAAATTATACGATAAAGTTATTACGAAGAAAAGATTGATCAAGGAGAGAGGATTTGTTAATCATGGATTGATCAATCCAAGTGCTCCGGTTGACAATATCATTTTGCAAAGGCGATGGAAAGTTCTGTGTTAAATTACCGCTGCGGTTGTTATGCCTATAGTGAAGGAGTTCTATGCAAATCTACATGGAATTACCCAAGGAGTTGTCTTCGTACAAGGTAAGGCTGTACCATTTACTCCTGTGAGGATTAATGAATTGTATTTGATAGAAAATATTCCAATATGTCATTATACAAATTTCATTCCTACGCGAGATTTGATGCAAGATGTTTATAATTTTCTAACGGATGAAAGTGATATGTGGGAAGTACTAGATGAAGGATATATTAGTTTTCCTGCTTCATCACTTAATCCAATTTTAAAGC
>NW_018252300.1:339021-368154 GCF_001263595.1 Phalaenopsis equestris
AGAGTATTATGAATGCAGTGGGAGATCTTAAGTACCTTTTTTATCACCTTGATTGGAGAATGAAAGAAAATTTTGATCATACTGGAACTTTTGAAGCAGGATTAGTTCAGATGTTAAAATGAAATGGGTGGATCGAAGAAAATTCGACAAATCAATTCCTGTACCGATCCTTCTACAATCTATATGTTTATTACCAATCCATGGGGGATATTAAAGGAGGTGAAAGCACTGAAGATGAAGTGGAATGACTGAAGACTTTGGATTCTCTACTTGCTTAAGAATATTTATGTATTTGATGTAATTGTGTGGATTTGATTTGATTTGATTTGGTTTGTTTTTGCTTTAAGATAATGTGTATAGTTTTGTGTCAGCATTTAGTGTTGTTGCTTGATTTCGACGCTGATTTATACGCTGATTTATAATTAGTTTGCTTAATAGGTGTGAATGTGTGATTTATGAAATGTGTTTGTCAAAAGTGTATTTTCATATATAAAAGTTAGTTTGTTGTTGTTTATGAAAATAATTATTTGTGAATGTTTATTTGTGAATTATTGTTAGATAAAAATTTGTGTTTAAAAATACTAAAAAACTTTGGAGTAAATTAAAAGGAAATTAAAATTTTCAAAAAATCGAAATAGTGAATTTTAGGCCTTCAGCGCCGATGGCGCCTGCGACCCGAGAGCAGTAATAACACCTTTAATTCGCAATTTTCACTGCAAAACCTCCATTTTTACCCCTAAAGTCACCTTCAACCTTTGGTTTTCACACTTAGGGCTTCATTTTGGGTGGATTTGAGGTGATTTAGAGGCAAAGGAACTTCGTATTTCATTTTCTCTAGAAGATTTTTCTCACATTGCCTAGATCCAAAAATTTTGGGTTTTTTTTTGAGAGATTTTGAGAAAATATTTTCACCAAAGATATTTCTCACATTACCTAGA
Organism: Phalaenopsis equestris; assembly: GCF_001263595.1. NCBI lineage: Eukaryota > Viridiplantae > Streptophyta > Magnoliopsida > Asparagales > Orchidaceae > Phalaenopsis > Phalaenopsis equestris. Next base: position 339,960 of record NW_018252300.1, read on the forward strand.
TCCGAAAGTTTTGGGTTTTTATTGAGAGATTTTGAGAAAATTCTTTGGTGAAAAGCTTTTTATCAAATATTTCTAGATTTCCTATGGCACCTAGACCGGACAAAAGAAAAATAGAATACGATGAGCAAAAGTTTGTTAGCTTTAAAGCTAGTTCTCAATTTCATAATCTTCGAGAAAATAAGAACGTGATTCTGGATTGAGGTTTTAAAGATCCGGGAGGAGAGGTTGAATGATTGATTATTGCTCGGCAGTGGGAAAACTTCTGCTATTTTACTACTGATGTGATAGTTGGGATAGTTATGAAATTTTATGCCAACTTTTCAGAGACTTCTGATGATTTTGTTTTTGTTCGAGAAAAAAGGGTGGAGTTTACTCCTAGAAAAATAAAGGAGTTTTATCAGTTAGAAGATTTTTATAGATGCCAGTATCATTCATTCTCTGCTACAAATGATGCCTTAGATGAGGTTATTTCTTTTCTGATCGGTGAGAAAGGGGCTTGGAAAGTAAAGAATGGAGTTAAAGTCAACTTTCCCCTTTCTATGTTAAATGTAGTATCTAAGGCCTGACATTATTTTATTTCTGGGAGGATGATTCCAACCAACCATCATAGTGAAGTGTCAAAGGATAGAGCCATCCTAAACTACTGTATTCAGCAAGTGATTGATATAAATTTAGGCCCTATCATTTATATGAACACTTGATCTGTTGCTCTGGGAGAGACCAATGGTGGATTGGCACACCCTGCTCTCATTTATACACTTTGTGAGCATGCAGGAGTTGATTTCAGATCTGATGAGGAGAGGATTGAGCCTCAAAGAAGACTGATTAGACTGATTGGGCTTGCAAATATTAAGAATTATTAGTCCCATGCTGATTGGAGATCTGGAAGTAAGGCCAGGGATATTCCTTCTACTTCTAGGACCCCTACTTTTAGTGAGCCTACTTCAAGTGACCACAGTAACAGGGAGTTATTGGACCGGATGATGATGGATGATGATTCGTTATTGGACCAGATGATGATTCAAGAGGGAGATATTTTTAGGATGGATCATAAGAAGAAGAACATGGAGTCCAGAAATGCTCATACAGATGATCTGATTCGCCAGAAGTTTGAATATGATGCTGCTTATGATGATGCTTTAGTGAAATACCCGAGGGGTGATCATACAGTTCAGTTCCCTATTCACCCTATTTATACTCCATATCAGTAACAGAAGTTAGATGTTAATGATGAAGAAGATGATGACTGGTGATCTTTTTGTTTGTTTATTTGTTTGTGTTGTACTTTGTGATTGTATTGTTTGTTTTGTGATATTGTTGAGACTCTGTTGTTATGTTATAATGTGAAACTGTAATGTATAAAACTATTTTCATTTTTTTGAATTTAGTTTAGTTTTGTTGTTAGTTTCAGCACTTTGTTATATGTATTGTAATTAACTCTTTCTCAGTAAATTATATATATATTATTGCAATTTAATGTTTTAAGCCTGGTAGTTTTTCATATGAGCACCTGAAGTATTTTAAAATTTATTTGTAAAAATTAGAATCTTCAATAAGTATGAATTTTGTTTATGTATTTAATGCTTTCTTTCACTCTTTTATTTTTAAAGTTATTCATGTAAATCTTTTAAAAAAATTTAGGGGGGGGGAAATTATTTTAAAAAAGAAAAGAGAGAACTTAATTTTATTTGTCCCCACTTAACTATATTTTCAAAAATTTTAAATTTTGGTTGACCTTTGGTATTAGGGGTTAACTTTAGATAACTATATTTATGTTTCTAAATATATAGTAAATTCAAGTAAAAAAAAATTGATCATAAAGGCTAATTCTAGAGACTAAGATATTTGGTAAAAGAGAATAAAACTATATTTTTCTAATTTAAGTAAAGGAATTTGTATTTTTGAAGTATTAAAAATCTTAAAAGATTCATGTAAAAAGAAAAGAATTAAACTTTATGTAATTTTTAAGTTAATATAAATTTGTTAAGTGAAGAAATGTAAAAAGTTTTTAAATTTAAGAAGATGACAGTGAAGTTCAAAATCATTAAAGGCTATCCAGATATAGTAATCCTCACATACATAAAAAAATGAGAAGAAGAAAGAAAAGAAAAAGGGGATTAAAAATGATCTTGAAAAGTAAAAAAAAAGAGAAAAAGATGTGGGGAGAAGCTTGAGGAGATGTCTAATTAAAAATTGGCTTCACTTTAATATACTTAAGGAAAAAGACTTGAACACATTTTCTAAATTTTTTATTTGAATATTAGCTTAATGATTAATAAAGTTTTATGAAGTTCTTTTTCATATGAATTTTCTAAGTGACTTTAATATGATAAATTGCAATTTTTGTTGAAAGAAATTGATGATCATAAATCTTAGACTTAATTACTGAATATCCTAACACCTTTAGTATTAACTGGAGTTGTTTTGAATTTTTCTTAAGTTATACTATTATGTTTAGAGAACTTAAATATGGAAGTCTAGAAGTTAAATTCTTTACCATAAGTCATATTTTTATGAAGTAGAGGAGTTACTTGAGGACAAGTAACATGCAAGTTTGGGGGATTTGGATACACCGAAAATATATGCATTTTGAGACCCATATTTTATACTTATATTTGGTGATATTGCACTTTAATGAAAAGGTATTTTGATGTTTTCTTGCAGTTTGTTGATTTTTAGGACTTAAAGAAAAAAGGATGGAATTTGGAGTTAAAATGATGTTTTTGAAGAAGCACTCAACGTCAACCGCGTCAAGGACAGCGCCGACGGCGCAAAACAACAGAAGAACTGAAATTTTTGCTCAGCGCCGACGACGCCAAACTAGCGCCAACAATGCCAAAGACGGTTCAGCCCCCATTTCTAGAAGGTTCAATGTATTTGGACGATTTTTGAATAGTTTTTGGAGGCACCTCTTTCAGAACCGACCTTGGGCTTTATTTGGGGCAGAAATTCATAAAAAAAATGACTCCTTTTCACTCCAAGATGTTCCACCACGCTTCATTTTTTGCCATTCTTCATAATACATTTTCATTCCACCACCATATTGGAGTCCATTAGTGATTTTTCTTTCATAGTTTAGAGTTTGTGTGGTGATATTTAGTGTGAAACTTTCTGTAACAGTGTTGGAGAAGGAGAAAAGTGAGAGATATCTTCTTCCTGCATTTCTACGGAAAGGCTACAAGGGAATTGCTTTGAGAAAGAGTTTCAGATAAGTTTTGTTTCTTTATTAGTGTTGTATGAACTTTCTTTTATATATGAAATTTGTGGTTTGTTGTGTCTTTCTCATGAAGTCTGAGTAGTTCCCTCTATCTCTCTTCCTACTATGAGATATGGTGAATGAAGAGATAATATGATGTGCTAATATTAAAATATAAAATAAATTGTGATTATTTTTCAACTCCAAACTTAATTTACATTTCAATTTGGTCATTCAAATTGTTAAAATTTTTTGTGAAATATATGATCTGAGAAATGAAGAATGAGTTCTACAATAGAGTGAGGATCACATTTAATTTCATGGAGGAGAAATTCATTTATGGAATTAAGTGTAAATAAATAAGGAAATATTTTTTGTTGGGTGTAGAATTGGAGAATCTTTAGGGTGACCGACTAAAATCCCCAATTCTGTCTTTGTGTTTAAAAATTAAAGTGAGAGTTAGCCTTCAGGTGAATGGAAGTTGGAGCTCTAGAGTGGAAGCCGATATCCTCTTAGCCTAGCCACGGATTTAGGGACTAAACCTAAGATTAACCAATGATTTTTTATGCACTGTATCAGGGTAGAGAATTATAATTGCTCCTATTTGGCACAATACACATCATATTATAAACATTTATCTAACATTTATCTTATCTTATCTCACCAGAAGCTCATTGTAGTGAGAAAGATGCTTTTTCACATAAGAAATCTTTATTACATAAACATAGTTAGTAGATTAGTATTTACTTTTTAAACTTTGCATTTTTATTTTGCTAATAGTTAAGTACTTTAGTTTTGATAACATTTCAACATTCAAAATTAGTGACAGTGATTTCGTTTGATTTTCTGTAAATTTCCTAGTAAAACTTATCATGACCAATTTACACCTTCCCTGTGGGATCGATATTCGGGCCTTAAATAGAAAGTCTTTTATTACTTGATAACGATACGTATACTTACGTAGAATCTCATTATTAATTGCCTATAACTATATATATTTTACATAACTTACTTTTCATACAAGGATCAAGTTTTTAGCGTTGTAGTGGTGTCAATTTCATAAATCCTTACATATAAAAAATCAGGATCACATACAGTAGGTGAGAAATGACTATATTGGATTTGTGAAGGTAACTAGTTGGGTCAGAAGGGATTCATCCAAAATTATGGATAGGAAGTCAATTGCAAGAATTAAAAAGGTTAGGGACAATGGGTCCCCTTGCTTCAAGCCTCTTGTAGCAGTGAAGGACCCCCAAGCCAAGCTTGCCCATTGATAAGGACCATTGATAAGGATGGAGTGTTCATTGTTAAGAAGCCATCTGTGAATAAGATTACAGAACTTAGGTTGGAATTCTCTAGCTGAGAGAATGTCCAGGATAAAGTCTCAATTGATGGTATCTGATACACCTAAAATATATAGTGTTTTTAGACGCGTTTTTATACCTATTTTTGAGATATTGCGCTTTAATGGAAGGTATTTATGTATTTTTCTTTTAGGTACAGATAAAAAGGTTCTTTTAGGGTATTTTTCTTTTAGGTACAGATAAAAAGGTGAAAAATTCTTAAAGGAGTGAAAAATGATCAAATTTGGAGCAAATATGTGAAAATTATGCAAGAGTGTTTTGCCACCTAAGTATCAGATCAGGCGCTTAAGCGCCGGTTAAACAGAGAAGTCCGCACCTAAGCACCAGAGGCCCCGCGCTTAAGCATCAGTGGCAGTTATTGGATGAGTAAATTCAATTTTTGCAAATTTTAAAGAAGTTTTTGAGGCGCTCATAAGCTTAATAGGTTGTTACAACCACCATGGATGAAAATTATTGCGAAAGGAGGCATCTCTTGGAGAAATACATCGAATCAAGACATATTTTGAGGAGATACCAAGGCACCTTTTGGAGATTTATAACAGAATGAAGATTGAGTCTTTGAAAGTGTGCTTGAAAAGAGAAAGTTATGAAAGTTCTTGAATTGGGGAGTTAGTTTGAAGAGATTATTAGGCACCACATATTTATTTTATCCTTTTTATTTTAATTTTTATTTTGAGAGTATTGTAAAAGAGAAGAGATTCAAAGGAACTTCAAGAGTTTGGTGGAGGACTTGAGATAAGTTTTTATCTTTTATTTTAGACTACTTTTGGTTTTAATTGAGACTTGTTGTTGGTTTGACAATGATTTCTACTTTTAAACTAAAGTGTGATTTTATTTTCTCCAAGGATTCTGAGTAGTTTTCTTTATCTTTCTTCTTAAAATGATAAGTAATTAAGTGTTGGATGGAAGTTGTGGAGAGTATTGATCTTTAATGTTGGAAGAAGTTGTGATGATTTAAATTCATGCACTTCATGGTATAAAGTTAGAGGATTTTAAAGTGATAGGTTAAAGCCCCTAACTTGGTTTATTATTTTAGGTTATGATACAAGAGAATAGTCCCCAAGTGGAGGGAATCAAGAGAACTCTAGAGTGAGAGCTAGCAAGTTAGTATCTTCCCTGCCTAGCCGGTCTTCAGAACTATTCAAACTTTAAATTAGCCAATGTTCTTTATAGCATCTCTAGTAAGGGTAAAGAATATTATTGCTCCTATTTGACACAACATAATTTGCATACTTCCGCAATAGAATTGCGATTACTTATTACTGATTCATGATAAGAATAAAGATATTTTTCATCTTTAGTGCTTTTCTTTTGCTTAGTGCTTTTCTTTTGCAAATACTATAGTTAACTTTTTAAATTGTTATTGTTCTATCAAAATTCTGAAAACACCAAAAATATTTAAATTTTCATTACTGCAAGAATCATCTTTAGTTTAAATAATTTTCTTTTTAAAAATAGAAAGTTTCTAAAATTGCATATTCCAAAATTGCATATTGCATAATCTCCCTGTGGGTTCAATATTCAGGTCTTAATCAAAAAGTCCTATATTACTTGATAACGATATGTATACTTGCGTAGTATCCCAATATATATAAATTAAAAGTTAAATTCTTATTTTTCTTCAGGATCAAATTTTTGGTTTTATTGCAAAATAAGGAAATATAAGTGAAAAATATAATCAAAATTATTGTTATATTGTTGCATATAAACAGTAATCCGGGATTAGTATCATAAGCCTTCTTGATGTCCAGCTTGTAAATAAGATTTCCTCTTATACAAGGCTTATCCAAATCCAGGAGTAGTTCTAGGGCCAACAAAGTGTTGTCAATAATGGACCTACCCTTGACAAAGGCAGTTTGATTATATTTGATCAGAGTGTCAAGGTGGGGTTGGTGTCTAGTTACAATAATTTTGTTGAGAAAAGTGGTAAGACAGATGGGCCTGAAATGATCCCAGATTTTTTGAATTTCAAATTTAAGTACCAGGACATAGTTGGAAGCATAGAAATGATAAGGGAGGTTGTGACCTTGGAAGAAACTGACAACAACAGCAATAACATCAGTTTTGATAATTTCCCAGGATTTTTTTTTTATAGAAATCAGCTGTGAATCCATCAAGCCCTGCAGTCTTAGAACTGTCAATGGAGTTTAATGCCACCAAGATTTCCTTTTCATTAAAGGGATCAGTGAGTTTAAGGTTTTTTGTGTATATCAACTCTTCAGAGAAGTAGTGCCTGTCAATTGAAGGCCTGGTAGTAGGGTCTTGATTCAATAGGTTTTATAATAAGTAATAGCATCTCTGGAAATTACAGTATTGTCAATGAAGCCCAGTCCCCTCAGCATTTTGAATAGAGTGTATGGTATTACACTTCCTTTTGTATTTAATATATGCATGATATAATTTGGTGTTTCTGTCACCATCAGTAAAGATATTAATGGAAGCCTTTTATTTCAAGAACTGCTCCTGATATTCAATAGCAGTAAGTTGTTATGTGCAATTAGAAGTACTTTTTCCTCCACTGTCCCATTATGAGCTCCCAATTCAAGCCTTTCTACTTCTTTCTCAGCTGAGACCACATTAGTGAGAACATCACCAAAAGCTTCCCAACTCCACCTCCCAAGAGCTTGCCCAATTTTAACTTGCAGCAGATTAATTTTGACCGGGGGTTCGGGATGGGAGAAACTTTTCTTGGGGTTAGAAACAGTACTAAGAAAAGAGGGATGAGTGGACTGCATGTTGAGGTATCTAAAAAGGGGGAGGACTATTTAGAGGAGGTGTTGGTGATCAGGAGAGGCTTGTGATTAGAGCCAACAAGGCTTAAGTGGGTTACAAATGTAAGAAGGAAATGGGAGAACCAAAGGTCATTACCTAGAATCCTATCAAGTCTTTCCCAAAAGTGTCCCCTTTTCCATGTGAAGGCTAGTCCCTTGAATCCCAGGTCAAACAATCCAGCAAGATTAATGTTATCACTAAAAGTGGTCATTTTAGATAAATTAGAAGCCCTACCTCCAGATTTTTTTTGTAGAAGAGGTAATATAATTGAAGTCCCACCTACCAACAAAGGAGAGGTCATCTGCTCACTGATATGATGAAGGCAGGTCCAAAGCTCTCTTCTATCTGACTTAGTACAACTTTCATAGAAGAAGGAAGCAAAGCCCAAGTGGCCATTTATTAGAAAGGAGAGATGAACAAATTGTTGATGATCCACCAGGATGTGCCACCTGATTTCTTTTATATGAAAGATCCAAATTTTATTATTGATATTAGCAAAGTGAGAGAAACCAGAAAACTTCTTGATAAGTTTTTGGGGATTTTTATGAACCATAGGTTCAAGGATGGTTGTGCACCAAAGCTTGTATTTATAATTGAGATGTAAGACTCTTTTAAGAGAAAGGGGGTGAGCCACATCCCTAATGTTCCAACATAAGAGATTAATTATTAAGTGGGGGGATGTGGAGGGATGGCTGTGATCTAAATATAGCTCTTCCTCTAGAAGTTATATAGGGGGAACCATTCTTAAACCTTGCTTTGCCTTCTATCCTCATTGAAGCGGACCCTTGTTGGAGTTTTTGCACTTTTTGCCACCTGCTTTTTCTTTTTTTCCTTGCTGTTTGGATTTGGCAGTCCTCTTCTAATGTCTGTTGCATAACAGTAATGTTGTTTTCCTCAAATACATTTTCAGAGATAGTTGTGTGAGTGGGGCATCCTCATAATTAAGGCTGGGGGATGTGGGAGTAACAATGATCACCTCATTAACTTCTTTCCTGACAAAAATTATTAGAGATACAGCTGTTGAACTGGTGGAAGGGGAGTCAGATAGCTCTCCTAATGGGTCCCCAGGGGAAGTGATAGCAGTATTTAGTGGGGGGGGGGTTCCTTTAGCAATGAGGTAAGGCATCTATTTATCAGTGATAGTATTATTCAGTGGGGGGGGGTTCCTTCTGTAGTGAGGTTTGTCAGCTATTTAGCAATTGCAGGAACAGACTCCTTAGGGTTGTTATTGGAATTCCTTCTTGGAGGGGGATGGAGCCTATAGCATCTTTCCATATTGTGGCCAAACATTTTACAATGTTGGCAATAATAAGGTTTTTGCTCAGCAATAATATCCTGCCAGAAGCCTTCTGTTTCAGATCCTATCCAGATCCTCTTCAGCTCTGGGAGGGTGATGTCTCTTTCAACCTGGATTCTAGCCAGAGCAGGTCTTACTTTATTATAAGTGGGGGTATCCACCTTAAGAGGTGTACCTAATGCCATACCAATGTTAAATAGAGCATTAAGTTTGAAAAAGGGGAGGGGAAGTTCGACAACTTGTACCTTATAGGTGTCATAGGAGGTTCCTTGGTTGGATCAAAATCTGAAGTCCATTTTTGAATTTTCATAGTGGTCCCTGTAATCACTATGGATTACTTAGCAAAAAGCCTGACATAATCTTCTTCCACAGAGAGTTGGATTAGGAGATGTCTTCCATTAAGCAACCCAATTCTCCAGGCCCCAATAAACTTGAGGGAGTCAAAGAAAATTCTAACAAGTTCCATTTTGGGGTGTCCCAATTGGAATTTGCCTACTAATGTGAACTTTACTTCTTCTTAGATTAGAGAAATAAACTGTAGTTTCACCATCTTTTGAGCCAAGTAGATGAATACAAGGGCAGGAAAGAACCCTTGCCAGTTGTTGTATCATGGAAGGCTTAGGGAAAAACTAGTTTATCAGAGTCTTGTAAAATGTCAGTGGCTTTACCCACTACACCTTCATAGGTGGCTTTTGTCCACTGAGCATCAGTGAGCACATTTATAAGTGTAGCCATAAGAGAAAAATAACATAGCCTACCTTTGCAATCACCAAACTTGGAGGAACAACCACCAAAGAGGTGACCAGGCCACACCACTTAAGTAACTAGAAAAACAACAGAGAAGCTACTGTAGGAAGCAGACATAAACAGTCACCAAAGGGGTGCTCAGGCAACACCTCTTAGTAACTAGCAATCAACTGAGCACAGCTTCAATGGAACAGTAACACTTCAAAAAAACTCCAAGCCCAAGAAAGCTAAAAGGCAGAATACAACAATGCCTTACCCTAGCAAACACCAAGTTTGGAAAAAATAGCCACCAAAGAGGTGGGTAAGCAGGAAAAATTCCACTTTAGTAACCATAAATTCAGCAGAGGGGCTCAGCTTAAATGGAATAGTAACACCTTCAAAGCTCCAAGCCTAGGAATGCTCAAACAAGGAAAATAGCCACCAAAGAGGTAACCAAGAAAAGAGAGGACACAGTAGACCACTTCTTTAGCTCTCTCTCTCTCTCTCTCTCTCTCTCTCTCTCTCTCTCTTTCTCTCTCTTCTCTCCTTCCATTCTCTATCTCTCTCCATCACAAATTAATATTTTAAAATATTGAAAATATGAGACCGAATCGATCTCATATAGACAAAAGTTTAAATAAATGAGCACAACACTACAAGTGGTATACCTACCCTGAGGAGTAGATATATCACTTACTAGTGAAACTCGATTAAATAAACTAAAGAATTTATGACATTCGTTTGGTCTACAAACCATTTTTATATAAGCTGATAAGTTCTCTTATCTAATATGAAAGATTAGGTAGGGTTTATTTTAAGTTGGGCTCTTAAAGTTTTCTATAAGGGCAAGCCCCTATAGTTAATTAGATCTTAAATGACCGAAGTTACTTAAGAAAACTCTCAATTTAGAGTATAAAATCATGCGTTCAAGGATTTAAAAAGGTTAGAAATTTTCAAAGATTGGACGAAGGAGTGTCAAATGGGAGAAGATCAAGTTTGGAACATTTTATTTTGGAATCCTAAGGAAGAAAGACTAGGGGGATGCCATGGATCCTAAGTAGAGCCTCAGCGACTTCCCAAGCTATTGATATACTAAAATAATGTGCTAGTTTAAGTATACATTTTATGCTTATTTTTGTTGATATTGCACTTTAAAGAAAGTATTTTCAGTTTTTTTTGTAGGTATATCAATTTTAGGCATTTGGAGCAAAAGTAGCAAAAAGGATAAAATTTTGAGCCAAATGTGAATATGGAGCCTGAAGTGCCAGATTGGTGCTTGAAGTGATACTTTAAAGAGAGCTGGCACCTAAAGCACCAGATTTGACACCTGAAGTGCCATTTTACAGAGAGACAATGCTTGCAGCGCCAGAACCTAAAACAATGTGAACTTCTGCAGCTTGGCGCCTGAAGTGCCAAAATCAGCGCCTGAGGTGTTAGAGATGAATTTTTATAAATTAAGGTAGTTAAAGATGACTTTTGAGCGAATTTTGAAAATTCCACATGTTTTAAACGCCCCATGGAGTGATTCAATGCATCTGGAAACTTTGGAAAGTTTTTTATGAAAGGATATGTCTCAAGGATCAATAGACATGTCTTTTGGAATTCAAAAGGTTTGACTTTTGGATAGGATTTTGGAGGGAATTTTGAATGATTTTGGAGGGAATTTTGAGAATTTTGAATTCTTTTTGGAGGGAGGCAACCTCTAATAAAAGAGAGGGAAGTCTAAGGTTGAAAAAAGGAGGCGAGAGAGAGGTTCAAAAGAGGGTTTGGCGAGAGAGAGAGATAGAGTTAGAGAGAGAAAGTTAAGGACTTAGAGATTTTCTTCAAAGGTTGTAAGAGGAAAGGGAAAGTGAGTGATTTCCTCTTCATTACAATTCCAAGAGAGAATTGAGGATGCTTTTTAAGAGGGAAAGTGCTTGAAGAGATCTTCTAGGGATTTGCTTGGGAATGATTGTGAGATAAGTTGTGTTTTTTTAATTTCTTTATTTTGTAAACTTATTTTTTATATATGAAATTTGTGTTTTGTCATATTCTTCTCATGAATTTTGAGTAGATTTCTTTATCCTTGTCCGTAAAAATGAGATTTGGTTTTATGAAGAATTGATTTTTTTTTATATAGTTTAAATGTCAATAGTTTGTGATGATTTGAACTCTGATTTTCATTTACTTTCGATCTCGCCAATTGAATTGTTAAAATGTGTTGAGAAAGATATAATCTAAAAGGACTATGATATCTACAACATGGTGAGAGTCACATTCGATTCCATGGGAGAGGATGTCATCCATGGGGTGAGTGCAAATAAATAGGGAAATATACTTTTTTGGATGTAGAATTGGAGATGTAAAGGTGTCAGATTAAAATTCCCAATTTGGTCCAGTTGATTGGAAACTAATGTGAGATTGTTAGCCCTCAAGCGAGGGAGCTCTAGAGTGTCAGCTGGTATCCTCTCTGCCTAACCACAGAATTAGGGACTAAACTCTGGATTAGTCAATGTTCTTTATACACTTGAAAGAGGGTAAACAATAAGAGTACTCTTATTTGGCTAAAAATAATTTGATATATATATTTTAAAATGATTTTAATTTATTCATAATCCATATACTCATTGTAAATGGGAAGGATGCTTTCTTAAATTTGAACTCTTTGTCTCAAAAACTTTATTTAAATTTCATAAGTTTACTTTTGAAGTTTAGCAATTAGTTTAATTAACTTAGATCTTTCAACTGCATTTTATTTAGCATACCCACTCAATTACTTTAGGTTTAAATTTTGTACTTTAGTGTTGTAGTTTAAAATGTGTTTTACATTATAATTATAAGAATTTATTCATAAGCATTTCCAACTTCCTTACGAGAATGATATCTAGGACTCCATTAGAGCCCTTTATTACTTGAGCGATACATATACTTACATTGTTATTATAAGTTTGACAGTTTAAGGATTTTAAAGGATAAAATTATTGTTACTAAATTCATTTTTATTTGGGTTTAAATTGCATATTTATTATTAGCACAGCTGTGTGTGTTTTTTGTAGTATTGAAAAATATTTATTAAAACAACAAACAAAAGTCGCGCATTAAGTTTTTGGTGCCATTGCCGGGGAAATAACAGAAAATATTGGTAAATTATTTTATAATTTAAAATATTTTATTTAAATTAATATATATATATATATATAATAAAAAATATAGTTGTTTGTAGTTTACTTTGAACATTTTCATATTTTAATGTGTTTGCTTATTTTAATTGCTTATTGTGTTTATTTATGTGTAGTTTAAGATCTAAAGAATTAGTACCTTACAATTTGGATTTAGAAAGAATAACTAGAAAAAATTGAAAACTACAAAAAGAGATAAATAATTCTAACAGAATGGCTTGCAACTCAAGTAATGTTGGAAATGAACATCATCAGAGACATTTAAGAGATTATGTTAATCCTACATCAGATGAAATTTATTTAAGTATACAAAACCCTGTTGTAGTTGCCAATTTTTTTGAGCTTAAATCTGCTATTATCTAAATGGTACAAAATAATCAGTTTGGGGGAACACCAACTGAATATCGTAACTTACACCTTGATAGTTTTCTAGAATTTTTTGTTACATTTAAATATGATGGAGTGTCGAATGATGCCGTTAGACTTAGAATTTTTCCTTTTTCATCATTTTTCCTTTTTCGTTAGACTTAGAATTTTTCCTTTTTCATCAAGGGATAAAGCTAAGATATGATTAAACTCGTTAGCACCTGGATCTATCAGAACTTGGCGAAACTTATCACAAAAATTTTTATCTAAATATTTCCCACATTAAAAAAAAGCTAAGCTTAGAAATTATATTACATCTTTTTGTCATTTTGAAGGGGAATCAATTTATTAAGCTTGGAAAAGATTTAAAGGTCTCCTTAGGAAGTGTCTGCACCATGCATTGCTAGATTGATTAATAATTCAAACTTTTATAATGGATTTGGTTGGATCTCTTAGATTAATAATTGATGCTGCTGATGTGCTCCTACTGGTGGATCATTAATGTGAAAACCATTTGATGAAGTATATTTTTTAATTGAAGAGATGGTTACTAATAATTTTCAATGGCCCTCTGAAAGGGTAAATCCAAAAAGAGTAGCTAGTATTCATGATTCTGATGCAATATGTATTTTGTCTACCCAAACAGCTACTATTTCAAAGAAGATAGATCAATATTGAATGAATTATTCTCAGACACCACCTGTGCTTGAGGAAAACTCATTCGGACAAATGATATAATCTCAATCTTAATCTCAATCTTCTTATGAGATAAATAATCATTTTAACAATCCTTATGCCAATTATTATTTTAACAATCCTTAACAATCCTTATGCCAATTATTATAATCCTGGTTGGAAAAATCATCCAAATTTTAGTTGGAGTAATAATGATTCTAATGCAGCAAATCCACAATGGGGAAACAATGCTACGAACCCATTGGGAAACTCCAAAAATCAAGGAAATCCAACTTATAAACCTTATTACCCTCCAGTTTTAATAGTAATTTACAGAGTAAGGAGAAGAAATTATCAATAGAAGAATTATTATTGCAAATGGAAAGCCAATTACAAAGTCAAGGAGCTGCTATTAGAAACATGAAAAATCAATTAGGATGTGTTGAGATGTATTGCTATTGCACTTAACAATAGACCTCCAGAAACGTTGCCTAGTAATGTTGAAGTAAATCCTCAAGATCATAACAAAGAGAAAATTAAGGCTATTCAACTAAGAAGTGGAAAAAAATTGGAATCCAAAGTTCAAAAATAAGTTGAAGTTGAAAAAGTTGAGGTAGAAAATAAAAATTCTTGTGAAGATTTTCATTTTGAGTCAAAATGTCCTATCAAACCAATGAAAATCAATGTAGAAAGACCACCACCTCCATTTCCTCAAAGATGAAGCAGAGAAACAGACATAACTAATTTTTAAATTTCTTGAAAATATTGAGGAAATTAACAATAAAAATTCCATTTGTTGAAGAGTTGAAATAAATGCCAAGCTATGTAAAGTTCATAAAGGATATACTTAATAAGAAAAGAAAATTTGTAGATAATGAGACTGTTGCACTTAATGAGGAGTGTAGCACTATAATTTAGAAAAAGCTTCCTGAAAAGCTTAAAGATACCTAGTAGTTTTACTATTCCTTGGGCTTTTGGCAAAATTTTTTTTGGAAAAGCTTTATGTGATTTAGGAGCTAGTATTAATCTTATGCCTCTATCAATTTTCAGAAGGTTGGGTTTAGGAGACATTTCACCTACAACTGTGACTCTTCAATTAGTTGATCGTTCAGTTACCTACCCTAAAGAAGTAATAGAAGATGTTTTAGTAAAGGTTGATAAATTTATGTTTACTATGGACTTTATTATATTAGATATGGAGGAAGATAAAATGTTTTTATTATTTTAGGAAGATCATTCATTACCACTGGAAGAGCGTTGATAGATGTGCAGAAAAGAGAACTAACTATAAGAGTTAGTGATCAAGAGATTACATTTAATATTGCAAAATTAATGAGATACCCTACAAAAGAGCAAGAAATTGAATGCTTCATAATGAATGTTAACGACTATTTAAGCCATGAATATTTCACGAAGACATTTGAAAAAGGATATTTGGAAGATGAGGATAAAATTCAAGATGAATCTATGGAAGTGAGTAATGAAGAATTGAATTATGTTCAGGAACACTTTGAACTGTTAGATCTTACAGATAATCATAAGAATTTGATTTCATTTATTGAGAAACCTCATGAAATAGACCTGAAAACACTTCCTACACATTTAAAGTATGCATTTTTAGGAGATTTATCCACATTACCTGTTATTTTATCCTCAGAATTAATTGATATGCAAGAACAAAAGTTGTTGGAAACCTTAAGAAAATATAAGAAAGTCTTTGGATGGACATTAGCTGATATTAAAGGAACCAGTCCTTAAATTTGTATGCATAGAATTTTACTAGAAGATTACTAGAAGATCATCGCTGATCCTCAAAGAAGATTGAACTCTATGATGAATGAAGTTGTTAAGAAAGAGATTTTAAAATTGTTAGATGTTGGAATAATATATCTTATTTCAGACAGTGCTTGGATGAGTCCAATTCACAGTGTTCCAATGAAAGGAGGTGTGACTGTAGTGAGAAATGAGAATATTGAATTATTACCAACAAGACAAGTCACTCGATGACGAATCTTTATAGATTATAGAAAATTAAATTGGGCCACCAGGAAGGATCACTTTCCTTTACCATTTTTGGACTAGATGTTGGATAGACTGGTTGAGCACAAATATTTTTGTTTTCTAGATGGATATACAGGTTACCGTCAAATACCTATTGCTCCAAAGGCTCAAGAGAAAACAACGTTTACTAGTCCTTATGAAACTTTTGCTTTACGGCGAATGCCCTTTGGATTATGTAACGTACCTGCAACATTTCAAAGATGTATAATGTCAATTTTTAGTGATTTAATTGAAATAGGGATTAAAGTATTTATGGACGATTTTTCTATTTTTGGAATTTCGTTTGAAATATGTCTAAATCATTTAGAGAAATGATGTAAGAAAAAAGAATCTCGTATTAAACTGGAAAAATGTTAATTTATGATTGCAGGAGGAATTGTACTTGAGCATAAAATTTCAGAAAATGACATGGAAGTAGATCCTACAAAAATACAGGTTATATCTAAATTACCTCCAGCTACTACTGTAAGAGGAGTTAGGAGTTTTTTAGGACATGTTGGATTTTACAGGCATTATATTAAAGATTATTCAAAAATTACAAAGCTTTTATGCCAACTTATAATTGTTTCACCTGATTGGGAGAAACCTTTTGAACTAATGTGTGATGTTAGTGATTATGCAATTGAAGCTGGCAATTGAAGCTTTATGCAATTGAAGCTGTTTTAGGGCAGAGATATGACAAAATTTTTAAAATTATATACAATGCTAGTAAGACTCTTAATGATGCTCAAATTAATTACACCACTACTGAAAGAGAGTTATTAGCAATTTTTTATGCTTTTTATGCTTTTAATAAGTTTATGTCATATCTAATTGAAGCTAAATGTGTTGTGCATACGGACCACTCAACTATTAAATATCTAATGCAAAAGAAGTATGTAAAACCAAGATTAATTAGATGGGTACTTCTGATGTAAATATTTGATTTTGTGGTAGTCGATACAAAAGTGACTAATAATCAAATTACCGATCATTTATCTAGGCTGGAACAGGAAGAAGCACTTGATTTAGAAAAGAAATTAATGAAACTTTTTTTTATGAACAACTTTATGTTGTTAAAGGATGGGAAATACCGTGGTATGGATGGGAAATGTTAAAGGATGGGAAATACCGTGGTATGCTGATATTGTGAACTATATTGTTATGGTATTTTATCATACGGACTGACGAAGTAACAAGAAAAGAAATTCATTCACGATGCAAAACCTACTTTTGGGATGACCCATATTTGTACAAACAATGTAAAGATTTAGTTACAAGAAGTTGTGTGCCTTATAAAGAAATTCAAGGAATTATCCAAAAATGTCATGATTTTGAATTTGGTGGTCATTTTGAGAATGATAGGACTGTTTATAAAATTTTACAATCAAGATTTTATTGGCCTACTCTATTTAGAGATGTTAATACTGAGACCATTTATGCCTTCATTTAGAAATGTATATATATTGATTGCAGTGGATTATGTGTCAAAATGGATTGAAGCAATCACCTTACCTTGATGTGATGCTCAGAGGGTTGCTCAGAGTATTTCAAATTTTTCAATTAAAAATATTCTTACAAGATATGAAATGTCGAGAATAATCATTATCGATGGAGGATCTCATTTTAGGAATGCAATAATTGCTAAGCTGGTGGAAAGCTATATTATTATGCATTATTTGATTTTAATCAAGAGTGCCTAAATGTCTTTTAATTGTTAAAAGAAAAATTAATCACCGCTCCTATTATTGTTTCACTCAATTGGGGGAAACCATTTGAGTTGATGTGTGACATGAGTGATTATGTTATTGGGTTTGTTTTAGGACAAAAATATGATAAACTTTTCAAATTAATATACTATGTTATTAAGACCTTTAATGAAGATAAATTTAATCATACTATTACTGAACAAGAGTTATTAGCAATAGTATATGTGTTTGATAAATTCAAACCTTATCTTATTGAACCTTATCTTATTGGAACTAATTGGAACTAAATGTATTGTGTGTACGGGTCACTCTGCTATTAAATATATGATGCTGAAGAAGGACGCAAAACCAAGGTTAGTCAAATGGGTCCTTCTGATGCAAAAATTTGATTTTGAAGTACTAGATAAGAAAGAAATTGATAATCAAATAACTGATCATTTATCTAGGCTTGAAGAGGAAATTTTGGTTAACCTTGAAAAGGAAATCAATGAACATTTTCCTGATGAAAAGTTATATATTGTAACTGAACGACATGTTCCGTGGTATGCTGACATAGTTATTTTCATAGTTAGTAATATTATAACCTATGGTTTGACATACTCATAACAGAAGAAATTTATGCATAATGCAAGTACTTACTTCTGGGATGACCCATATTTATATAAATTAAAGAATAAATTAATTGGAGATGTGCTACTCATGAAAGAATCTTAGCAAATTATTCAAAAATGTCATGATTCTAATTTTGGGGGACATTTTGGGATTGATAGAACTACATATAAGGTTTTACAATATGAATTTTATTGGCCTACAATATTTAGAGATGTTAATACTTATGTGAAAACATGTGATCGATGTCAGCAAGTAGACAATATTTTTAGAAGAAATGAAATGACCCTCAATTTTACTTTAGATGTTGAAATTTTTTATGTTTGGGGTTTGGACTTTATGAGACCATTTATACCATCTTACAAAAATTTATACATTTTAATTACAGTTGAATATGTTTAAAGGTGGATAGAAGCGATATCTTTACCTTGATGTGATGCTCAAAGAGTTGTAAAAATTTTAAGAAGAAATATTTTTTAGCCGATTTTGGATTCCAAGAGTAATAATTACAGATGAGGGAAGTCATTTCAGGAATAAGAAGATTGAAATATTAGTTAGAAAATATGGTATTAAACATAAGATTTCCACTGCTTATCATCCTTAGACCAGTGGTCTTGCAAAATTATACAATCGTGAGATTAAAAGAATTTTAGAGAAGACTGTAACTCCTAATAGGGTGGATTGATCTGATAGACTGGATGGGGCATTTAGGGTCTATAAGACGACATGTAAAAATCCTATAGGAATGACCCCATATAAACTCATATTTGGGAAGACATGTAACTTACCAGTAGAACAGGAGCATAAAGCTTATTGGGCTATCAAAAAGTTTAGTAATAATTTGAAAGATGCTGGTGAGAAATGACTATTGCAATTGAATGAGCTTGAGGAGATCAGAAATGAATCTTACAAAAATGTAAAGATTTATAAAGAAAAGTTGAAATTATGGCATGATCAAAAAATTTAAAAAAGAATTTAGAACCTGAATAAGAAGTTTTATTGTACAATAAAAGATTAGATTATTTTCTGGGAAACTAAAGTCCATGTGGATGGAGCCATTCATTTTAGTAAAAGTCTATCCGTATGGTGCTGTGGATATCAAAGATCTGAAAAATGATAAAATGTTCAAAGTAAATGGACATAGACTGAAACCTTACTTTGATGGAAGTAGACCTATATTTAATGAAATCCTGATGTTGTGTCAACCCGAGTAAGTTGATGATACGTTGGGACGAAGATGTTAAACCAAGCGCTTTATAGGAGGAAACCCATAATTATTAGAGAGGATTGAGTTTAGTTTGTTGAGATTTAGTTGTGTGTATTTGTTTGAATGTACTTTGTGTTTGAGAGTCACACATGTTAAGTTACTACTTAAAATGTTATAATTCAAGTCCTAGGGGAGGTTAGGACGTCTATTTGGACCTAAGGCGAACTAGTGTTAAGACATGCACTAGCGCCTAGGAGCCGAGATCTGGCACCTAGGGGCCAACACAAAGAGAGACTGGTGCTTAGGTGCCACAGTTTCAAAATCGCCAAGTGCTTCAAATTTTCAGTTTTCTGACAGGGTTTTCCTTTAAAAACCCCAAAACTTTTATTTCATTTTGTTCTTCATCAATTATAGGGTTTCGGGAGAGAAGGACATCTTGAGATTTCATCACATTTCAAGATTCATGGATTTCAATGCTTTGGGGAGCTCAACTCATGAAGTTTTTTATTAGAAGAAGTTTGTAAGCAAGGATGCATAAAGACTTCATGATAGAACAGTGGAAATAATGAAGTTCTTTAAAGAGAGATTATTTATCATGCTTGGAGGTCAAGTAAAGGCAATTATAACGCAAAGGCGATGGGAAGTGTTTTGTTACACCACTGTCATTGCTGTTATCTCCGTTGTGAATGAATTCTATTCAAATCTTCATGGTTTAAGTCATTAGTTGGTCTATGTTTGAGGTACGTTAGCACCTTTTACTCCTTCAAGGATCAATGAGTTGTTCTTGGTGGTTGACATACCAATTTGTGAATTTTCTAACTTTACTTCGACCAGAGACAATCTGAATGAGATCCTTAAATTCCTAACTAATAGCGAAGAACGTTGGAAATTGAGAAGTGATTCCAGGGTTAGTTTCTCTACAACAAGGTTAAATTCATCATCTAACTCTTGTCTCTTTTTCATTTCTGCCAAGTTGCTTCCTATCACGAACATAATAAAAGTAACGAAAGAAAGTGCAATCCTCAATTATTGTATCCAAAATGGAAAACCCAATGATGTGGGGGCACTTATTTATAAATCAATCCTTGTAGTTGCACTAAATAGACCTAGGCTTGGACACCCTCCTGTTATTTTCTTAATTGTAGTCAAGCCCAAGGCCCTTATAAAAGTTGGGAAAATGTACTTCTTCCTTAGAAGCTTATGGACTAGTCTAGCATGATGTGTGACAACATTGATCTTTTCTGCGACACATGGAGGAAGTCTCATATGGATCAATATTCTCACCCTTCCATATCATCACGACCTCAACATGCAGATTTTTTGGCTGGTATCTTAGAGGAAATCAAGAATATAAAGAAGGAGATGTCAGTGATTCACAATTGGATCAGTAGCATCACCTATCAGTTCAATCATCAATATTGGCAAATGATACAACAGTCAGATCATGCTGCTGTATTCCAAGATGCACACATCTAAATGTATAAGAAGAATTGTTGGATTAAGGAAGATTCCAAGAAATTTCCGAACTATAACTTCTACAACTTGTATGTGCATCAGTCGCTTGGTGATATTAGTGAAGTGGATAATGAGGTAGATGATAATATGTAGTGGATTTTTAAATATTAGCTTTTGATGTATGCGTGTAGCCTTTTGGTTCCGTTGAGTATTAGCTTTGATGTGTGCTCTTAGGCTTTCTGATATTTTAAGTGTTCGTGTGCTTAGTAGTTTGTGTGTGAATTTAAAAGTCATGTTTTAAAAGCTATGAGTGGATTTATCGTTTGTTTGTATGGGGATTGGATTTAGGATTGAATATAAGTGATTATTGGTGTTTGTGAAAATTAGAGGTTGGAAGATGTTTAAATATGTTGAATTGGGCTTAATAAAGTTCGTAGTGCCTTGGTGTGCGGTGCTCATTGTTAAAAATTTTATAAAAGCCAAAAAAATAAAAAATTGGGCACTGGCGCCTAGATGATTAATCACAAATATAATATAATGTGCAAACAAGTACAAGAGGCTAATGTTGGAGTCAACCAAATTGCTTAGGGTTCACCTTAATTGTTCACTTTAAAATGTTATCAATAAAATAAAAATATCATTTCTATTACCAAAAAGAGAGATTGTTAACCCTAGTAGCTTAAAATTATAATCAAGATCTTGATAATCACAAATATAATTTATTGTGCAAAAAAGTAGAAGAGGCTAACGTTGGAGTCAGCCAAATTACTTTGGGTTTACCTTAAAGTTATGATTTATAATTAAAGACACGCTAACATGTGTTTATTTACTAAATTAAATCTTGTGGCTCAATAAAAATGAGTTAGCACATCCAACATCATAACAAAAAAGCTTTTTTCAAAAAAAAATATTTTATTTGTTATTCATAATTTATTATATCTGTACTTATTAGGAATGTTAAGATGACTTTCATTCACTCTAATTAAAATTAAAACTTCATTTATTTAACAAATAAGCTTGATTGGAAAGTTAACAACCAATCTTACCATTTGATCATAAATTATTATATGTTACAACTATGTGAATTTAAGGTCAAATTAGTTTTAAAAGTTTGGTTAGAAAATTAATTAACAAAATTTTGATCTTAGGATCATAATGTATGATGTGGTAATATGAAATAAATTGATAGAATCAATTTGCATTAATTGATTAATTCAAATATTAAACTAATCATATTGAATAATACAAATCAAGATTCATAATCTATTTTTATTTAATTTTAAAACACATATTTTAAAATCATATAGATTTATAATCAATTTTTGAACTAATTATACCATATGATCATAATCTTATAGCACGATAAACAAATAATTTTAATTTAAATTTCAAATCCCGATAAATATTGCTTGGCATTAATATGAATGCTGGCTATCAACTACCTTAAGGATGAAACCCTTAAAAAAGAATTTAGAGAAAAGAATCAATTCCAACAATATCATCTTCCTCCTATAAATCTTACATCCTCTACTTTCAATATATAGTTTTTTGGAGCATTTGCTACAAATTTCAAAGAGATGTCGTGTATATTGGTAAGTACTTTTGCTATTACTAATCTCAAAGAGAAATCATGTATATTGGTAATTGCTTTTGCAAGAAAGGTTAATTATATAGCAAATTTTGTTAGGATTGGCCAATTTTAGAACTTACAGTGAATAATGACTATTTAGTAAGTTGTGTTAGGAGTAAGAGACTTCTCAATTTTAAAAAAAAAGTATTTATGTTTCTCTATTATCTATGAAGGAGAGATTTTTTTACCCTACATTAGCAAAGGAGAGATCAGTGGAAATCCATATAGAACTCAGTAATTAGATGAAAGCCTTTTAGGTGGCCAAATTAAAGACTACTTAATTTTTGTCTTATTGTAATAATTGCCTATTTTTTTCATATGGAAGTCTCTTATTGATATCAAGTGTTTATACTCTAAAATATTTATTGAATGTGGTGATAGCCTCAATATGGATATTTTGAAAAAAAAAAAAAAAAGATAAAATATGCTCCTTGTATGAAATTTATTTTATTCTTATTTTCAAAAAGCAGGGAAATTAAGAGAGATATTGAATATCAAATTCATTTAGTTCATGAAATTAACTTAACTGAAAATAATAATTATTTTTTTCTCTACTTATTATGGCATGATAATTAAATTAAAACATCTAATTCAATCACCTCCCTTTATCCTAGTTGTGTTATTATATCTAAGATTCTCTTGTGGATTAACCTCCTTAATTTTACTCAACTCTCCCATTCTAGCTTATCCGAGGAACTTCTACACTACTCTTGACATGAAGGAAAGGCAATGTTTCAAATAATAATGGCATTATGAATGATCTTGAAGTTATTCACTCATCTTGAAAGTACTAACTCAAAATCTTTCTGCCACTCATACTGTAAAGTAAATTACATGATAATAAATCCCCACACCAACTCAATGCTATCTCTTGCTTATTTTAAAAAAAATATTTGGGTGTCAAGTTATAAATTGATGTAGAAAACATTCAATTAAAAATATTCAACAGCAATTAAAATTATTATAATTGAGCTTCCTGCCTACCATAATCCTCTTTCTTATTCACCATGTCATACTATTGCAACGCCAAATCTACATTTCAGAGTACATATTCAATGGATATCATACACATTAGGATTGGTTGGAGGCTCCTATAATAGCCTCTAGTCATTCCTTTTAAATATATGTATGTCTTTAAATTTAAATCATAATTGCTCATGTCATGTAACTCTACACCTAAAGAATGGAATTGATGTATATTCGAATCTAACAAGTTACATCTATTTTCTAATTTGTTTAAACGAGATAATTTTGAGTCGAACACAAACACACATTCACCAGCAATTTTGAACATATGTAAACTTCTAACGAGTCGAATATGTGTAAAGTCTAAGCTTGCTCGAACTCGGCTAATTTACAACCCAGCTACCATTACAACTATCCCAATACTATTACTTGTATTAATACAAAAACATAATTACTACTATTACTATTATTATTATTATTACTCTTAATCATCATCATCATCATCATCAGTTGTCCTTGTTGCAACAGCCAGCTGCACTGAGTACTACTTTTCTTGATTTCATGCCTTCCATCCAAATGAGACCTTGGTTTTAAAACTAGGGGACAAACCCAAAAATGAAGAGCAAGACATGCATAAATAAAAGATGGATAGGCATATAATTTTTTCATTCATTCAAATATCAGCCTTCAGTAAGATGAAAATAGAGATTCATGCAAACCACCAAAAAAAAAAAAAAAAAAAAAAAAAAAAACGTAATGTACTTCCATCAGTCAAAACAATCAGCCACAGAGAGAGATTGAAAAATACCAAGCACATTTTCCAAAAGCTTTGGTAAAATAGAACATTATAATCTATTATGCAGCCAGCAAGCAAGTAGTTTTACAGAACACGCAAGATTAATGTGCCAATTGTAATTTCCACACTCAGACAAAACAATCTAGTTCAAAAATTTCATAATAATCTAAAAATCTTCAAATAAGGTCAGCTACATTCATAGGCATTTCATCGATTTGAGTACTGTAATACTGTTCAATATCTCTCAGAATCTTGATGTCATCCTTGCGCACAAAGTTAATGGCAACACCCTGCATGCGCATTGTTCATCATTCAGAAACTATGATACACTTACAAATCATCTCATGTCCCGTATAGACAAAAAAGCACTTTATAGTGAGCTTATAATATGAAAATGGAGCCCAGAAAGTTTGAAAGTACAGAGTCAAAACACTCGATACTTGCACAGAAAAGGAAGAAAAAGAGAAAGAAGCTGATACCTTGCGCCCAAATCGACCGGAACGGCCGATGCGATGTATATACAGCTCACGATTATTTGGAAGATCATAATTTATCACAAGGGACACCTGAACAGAAAGTATGAGATGAAATATTATCAGGAAAGGATCTCTAAAATTTAATAAAGAATTTATTATGATTTAAGACAAGAAATTAAAATAATTAAACAGTTTATTGAATATATATAATCCGTATCATAAAAAAGCAACATCCGGAATATTTAGAAATTGGCCGAATGAAATTTTCTGCATTCACTACAATTGAGTGCTGAAGATGGCATTAAATTGCCATGGAAGTTTATGTTCACAGCTTCCAAACAAAGTTATTTGCCAAAGGTAATTGATCACTAAATTCATATTATTGCATTTTATAATTTAATCTTTTGTGATTTACTTTTAAATGAAATCAAGATTTGCCTCTAGGCATCATTTAAACATCAAATATTATTAATTGATCATTATTATCTCACATCCACGGAAAATCATCATTGCCAATCTTGAGCACAAACGAAAAAATTAAATGGTTATTAGCCCAAGTTAATTGATCACTTAACTCGTGCTATTGCCTCTAGACATCATTTAAACATCAAACATTATTAATTGATCATTATTAACTCACATCTACGGAAAATCATTATTGCCAATCTTGAGCACAAACGAAACAATTAAATGGTTATTTGCCAAAGATAATTGATCATTTAATTCGTGCTATAGCCATTTTATAAATATATCGATTGTGTGACTTGCCCTCATTAAAAAGTTCTCCACGGAAAACTTTAAATTAAGACATTTAAACATTTAAAAGTGACAAAATAACTATTTAATAAGATTAAATTATATAAAACTTGCCTGCTGAATGCCTCGAGCCCATACATCGGTTGTAATTAACACACGAGTTGCACCTGACCTGAACTCTAACATAATTGCATCCCTTTCTTTCTGAGGCATGTCACCATGCATGGAAGACACCGTGAAGTTATTACTTCTCATCTTTTCTGTCAGCCAATCAACCTGCAATTAGACAAAAATATCAAAAAGTACTGGCCTAAAGATGTTCAAATCTACACTATCTGATATTTGAAACGTCAAAAACAAAAAAAAACTAAAAACTCTGGCAGCGTATATTATTCATTAAATTGAATAAAAATAACTATAGATGGGATTATGACGTCTAAAATTAAAACTAGGTTGTTAAAATCGAGAAGTATCTCAAGTATTATGTGATTAAAGAATATAAAATCTTAAAAGGATAACTTGTACCAATTCCAAAATAAAACAAATGCTCTCTCTAGCATATGCCTAAAGTTCTATCTCAGCAACAAAAACAAACCTTCCTTTTTCTCCATTGTATCCTAATGAGTGTTATATTTTCATTTAATTCTAATAAATTAAGATCATTTTTTATACAATATGCCCAAGTCTTTCTAGGTCTATCTCTGCCTTTCTTAATACAAGTCAAACCTAAAACATCTACTCTCCTAATCAGATCAATATAAGATCGATGTTTAATGTGACCAAACCATCTAAGACGACACTCTTTAATTTTGTCTGTCACTAAAGCTACACTAACCCTATCACGGATATATTCATTTCGCATTTGTCTCTAAGTGTAAAGCCACTCATCCGCCTAATCATTCTCATCTCGGCAACACTTAACTTAGTTTTATGCTTCTCTTTTAAAGGCCAACATTAAGCGCCATAGAGCATTGCAGGTCTCACCACTATCTTATAGATTTTTTCTTTCAGTCTAAGCGGCACTTTTCTATCACACAATAGGCCCGAAGCATTACTCCACTTCAACCACCAACTTGAATTCTGCTAATTACATCCCCATCTATATCACCATCACTTTCAACAATAGACCCGAGAAAACTAAAGAGTTCACACCTTTTAATAATTTCATTAACCAAAGTTACCACTTTGTCGCTAGAGCTACCACTACTAAAATTACATTCCATGTATTCAACTTTAATTCTACTCAAACGAAAGCATTTAGACTGCAATTTAGACCTCCATAATTCAAGTTTTTCATGAGCATTCTCTCTAGTCTTATCCATAAGAAAGACATCATCGACGAAAAGCATACAAGTTACATCCTCCTGTAAATGTACAGAAAGAGCATCCATAACTAAAGCAAAAAGATATGGGCTTAAAGCCGATCTCTAATATAATCCAATTGAAATAAGAAAATATTTGGTAAATCCTCCTTTTGTTAGAACACAAGTAACAAATCAATATGCATGTCTTTAATGACATAATTATAAGTCATATCAACACATTTCTTCTCAATAACTCTCCAAAAGATATCTCTTGGAACCTTATCATAACATTTTTCTAAATCAATAAAAATCATATATAAATCCTTCTTAATCTCTCTATAACTGAATTTCTCCATCAAACTTCTCAATAAATATATAGGTGACATATTTTATGTGTTACTGTTTGACTCATAATTTTTTTGGTTGTATAGTAGTAGTATTCTACCTTACTTTGCCCGTTATCTTTTTTTGTGATATTTGCACATATTGTGTAAAAAAAAAATTTAGGGGGATACGTGTTAATATTGCCTTTAAGTAGAAATCTAACTTTGAAATTCATAAAATATAGTTGGTAGTAATAATTAAGGATAAGTGCAAACTACTAATAAGTAGAATATATAAGTAAAAGTGACATGAGTTTTTTGAAGACCCGGAAAGGAGTAAAAATTCGCTAATAAGTGATCTCTAACGATGATATATTCTTTTTTTTTTTTTTAAAGAGCAGCTCGTGGCTCCTTACGCGTTAATTAAATAGATATTACAAAATTTGGGAGGGATAGTGGATCCCCATCTAAACGAAAAAAAATACAATATAGCCCTAGGGGTTCCAGTCTCCGCATTACAACGCAACTCGAAAGCAATAACAAGCCTTAAGGAAAAAGCTATCTAAAAAATACATGTAATCGTCCAAAATGTATACCACAGAAATAGTATACCCAAAAAAACTACATGTACACGAAATCCCAATCCAACAGTACTTTGTAGCAGCAGCACCGACATAAAGGCTTTTAAATTCCGGTGAGAGGACAGAAAACGAAACTTGAGGAAAGGACCGCATTGAGCAGAAATTGTAGTGAAGGATCCCTAGCAATCCCAGTGTATGATAGCAATCCCATAAAGCCAACATCCATCATCAAGTTCCGAGCCAATTGAAGCATCTCTGTGGAGCAGGTGGAGACCAAACCATAAGCAAAAAATTACACCAAACCAATCAGCTATTAGCGTTCCTAATATAAGGTTCAACCATTAAATCCACATGAAGTAAAACCTATAAAGGAGAGGGAGGCACCGTATCGACTAAGACCGTGGAGGTGGAGGCACCGCGTTTTGCCACCCAATTAGCTGACCTATTACCTTCGCGATGAATAAATCCCCAAAACACTAAGAAACATCCCAAGTGACAAGTCTCCCATGATTTAACATCTCGAAAAGAATCTTAGAATCGGCCTCGATCAAAATATTAGACCAATTCAAAGTAACCACAATAGTGACCGCCATTAAAATTGCATGAGCTTCAGACTCCACCGCAGAGTCTGCAATACATGGAGATGAAAAAAATAGCAGGCAGCGACCACAGTTGTTACGCACGACTCCCCCAATACTGGCACCTCTTTGATTCCAACTACCATCCGTATTAATTTTCACCCACCCCATCGGGGGCGGTTGCCACTTTACCAAGGTTGGTTTGGAAATC
>NW_018252300.1:368225-372811 GCF_001263595.1 Phalaenopsis equestris
GAGATGACATTGGAGCATCGAGGTTTACTATTCGCATGTTTAATATCGTTCCGGGTCATCCAAATGAACCAACATATAATATAAGGATATATGTGTAAAAAGTGGTTACGCCTTTGATCCGGGTTACACAAAAGAGTAGTGGAGATCAAATTTGTGGCCGGATACAGAGAAGTGCTAAACCAAAGACCCCCAATCTCCAGATTTGAAGTGAAAATGGACAAGTGAAAAATAAATGTTCCAAAGTTTCCTCATCATTGTTACATAGAGAGCAGCAAGAAGCTAACCTTAATCCCTTGAGCTTGAGAATGTCGTCACAAGGTAGTAAACGATGAAAAATTCTCCAAGACAAAAAAGACATAGAAGGTGTTAATGCATGGTTCCACAAACCGTCCCCCCATGTAGTTTGTTGAAAACGGTGTGTGGAGTGATAAATCGTTTTTGTAACAGAGCTACCAGGATGTATCTTTAACATAGGAGTATCAGGTTTATGGGAATCAAAATTAATAGTAGAAATATAATTAGCATTATCAGCCCCACTAACTGAGTAAGAAGAGGTAAATTCCAGGAATTATTAAGCCAAGTGTCAGAAACGAGGAGATCATTATGAATATCTACCCCAGGAGAAAAATTAATTTGAGCCCAAGAGTCATGCCAGAAGGAAACATTACCGCATCCAAGATCCCAAAAAATAAAATCCTTGACCCACTCCCTAACGATGATAACTTCTTATCTGTATAATCATTCCTAAATACTTAGTTGAATATTAACTACATATAAAATTAATATTTTAATACTACAAAGCTTAGTCACTGCTTAATTTAAACGATTAGATTCTTGGTTACCCTCTCTTGAGCTACAAACAATTGAATTAAGTTAGAGTAGAATTGAAAACTTGACTTAAGAAAAGGGTTGGAATTTCAAATCATTAAAAAAGCTTAAACAAGTATAGTAACCCCAACAAAAAGAGAAAAAAAGAAATAAAAAAAGGAAAGTGACAAAAATTGAGAAAGCAAAAAAATTGTTGAAAATTTCATAATA
Source organism: Phalaenopsis equestris (assembly GCF_001263595.1). Taxonomy (NCBI): domain Eukaryota; kingdom Viridiplantae; phylum Streptophyta; class Magnoliopsida; order Asparagales; family Orchidaceae; genus Phalaenopsis; species Phalaenopsis equestris. The sequence continues at coordinate 369,264 of NW_018252300.1, forward strand.
TTAAAAGAAAATTTTCAGAAACCTTTGAAGAGAAGCTTAGGATGATGCTCGAATTAAAAATTGATGTCAATTTCTCTTCTAAATATCAAATGATCGATAACTTTTCTAACTAATGCTAAACATTTTCTATTCAAAGATAATGTAACAGGATTCAGATAGTTTAATTAAATAGATAATTGTTATTTATGACTAAATATTAATTTTATGTTAATCAAAATTCACTTGAGTAATTTAGCATGATATGTAGATATGTGATTACAATTTGTTATATCAGGATATTAAGGGTACTATGAAAGTTAAAACTAATGAAAATACACGTCCACTTTGATATTATATGTCTACTATAATATTAGGAAGCACTAAATCTTTAATCACTAGCATTCATTGCTCTTTGAAATATTCTAATTTTGGATTTTGAAATTATTTGAAAGCAAGTAATGTGCAAGTTTGAAGGAATTTCAAACGTTAAAAATATAAGATAATCTATCCACATTTTCTTTCATTTTATCTATGATTTATTCCTATTTATATTTTTTTTCAGGTATTCCAGATATTTAAGAAAGCTTTAAGAAATGCATTAGCAAATATTGGAGCAATAAAGAAAGAAGTTGCTTCAAACATGAGTCTAATGGAGCCACCTAGCCATAAAGCCCATGTTGCCTTGAGTGGCGCCCACCATATGGGCACCCCTAGGCGATACCCATGGGCCTAAGCAAACCAAGCACCATGTGCCTTGGCACCAGGTATGGGGCGCTTATTCATCCCCTATAGAACTATTGCGCCATTTTCTGTGGCGCCAAGGCGCCACCTACCTAACCAATATTGTTTCCTTATAGAACAAAGGGAACTACAGTGCTCGAAGGAGAAACCTCGAGGCCGACGACCGACATAAGAGTTATGGTGGTTGTTTTCTGCATAGCGTCTCCTAGGGACAACTAAAGGAGAAAAATACTGGAAGAAAGTGTACCTGCCAAGCATTTTGAGAATTGTATTCTCTAGTTTTCTTTGGTGTGTGAGTGAAAGCAATTATGTAAGGAAGAGTCAGAGAGTTTTTGAGGGATTGACAAGCCAATTGTGCAAGTGACTTAGTGATTGTCAGTGGAAGGGGAGAGGAGAACACATAAGAGTGTAATCTGTTTATTGGCTTTTCTTTCTAAACTCACTATGTACTTTAGTGACTTTGATTAATAAAATGTTTATCCTATTTATTCATGCTGTGGAGATTCTAGGGTTTTGATGCTATTCATGTACTTGTATGAAACAATGTGGTAGTGGTATTTTATCCATTAAATCATCATTTACATTCTGCCTGGTCAATTAAATTATTAAAAATTGCCGTAAACTTTGAATTTCAGGAAATCTTTAGTGGAACTAAGATTAATATCATTAACTATGAGAATATAAATATTGCTCTAAGATTAGTGTTATCTTATAAAGAAAGACTTAATCTTAGGGATTTTGACAGATTTAGAGAACTAAACTTGTTAATGGTCCTAATTTTCTTATTTTCACCGGGAGAGACTAAAGAATAAATTTATTCCTGATAGTCACCGTCAAATTTGTTACTTTATCAACCCTAAGTTTTTAGGTTCCAAGTCAGGAGAGATACTTTCACTTGATAGACTTACCTCTCACACTTAAATCAGGATCTTTGTCTTTGCAAAAATTAAGTTAGAGACCTTCAAAAAAATACCAAGAATCGAAAAATTAGGCTAGACTTGAAACCAATAGTCTAGAAATTCTTCACACTTATAACTTCTCGCTCATGGGATTGATACATTGAATATGTTTCATATACTACTTGGACGTTACATAGATTTGCGTGATTCGTCAATATTTTGCAACATTTGGTCCGTATCAAAGTGTTATTGAAAGCAAGCATAAGGTTCAAAGCTGTGAAGTGAAACAATGAAGTATCATATCAGTTCAAGTGTTGCTAAAAGGGAGCATATGTCTCCAGAGCAGTGGAGCACACATTACTAACCCAAAATGATGCAAGCGTGCATTCAGTTATACAACCTTTCTTTTCTATGTTAGCCATTTGGCCTTTATGGTAAATCATTTGATCCAGTTCTTTATTCCAGAACCTCCATAACCATAGTTTGATATTATTATGCATTTTTCAGTTTGTGCTCTTCTTTACTTTATAGATTTTTCAAGCACTTCTCCTTTTAAGTTTAGCATAATTATTCCATACTGAATATTTGAAAATCAAATCCTTTTAAAAGCTAGAATGTTTATGCTGAAACATAGATGTATCAACTTTGCTCTTAATATTCGTACTGTAAGGAGGTCATCTTTCCAGCAAATAATGCTCGCTGCTAAACTCTAGACAATCAGACTTTATTATATAACTTAGTGTAAATAGTGTCAAATTTTATGTCCTAATCATACTTTAACTATTCTACTCGATTTAGCTTAAAAAAGTAGACTGATATTCAATTGCACTTGTGTGTCCCTAGGTAAAATAATAAAAGTTGCTTTGTGATGGGACAAACCTTAATACTATTAATGATAAATTAAGACAACATAGGGAACTAAATAGGGTATGCTCTACAAAAGCAAAGAACCACCATCGATTGCTTGTTATTATAAATCTTGTTTTGAAAATTTATGAATTTTATTAAATCCAACATATCATTAAGTCAGACACCAACTATATTTTGAACTCCACAAATCATATCATAACTCCCTCAAAATATAGATGATTTTATTCTAGCAAATAAAACAACTGAAAATGAACTGATCGCTTTCAAAACAAAACTTTCAATTTTCAAGCAGCCAAATGCCTGACAAAAGAATAAGCATTTAAATTTCACTTGATTTAATGTTTTGCAAACACTTAATGTATGTAAATTGCTCAAAATGGATGAGGGGAAAAAAGTCAAGTTTAAGAGTAGAGCATTTAGCGATGCTAAAAGTGTAAAAATCACGATTCCTGAAAGACCAATTTAGCTTATTGCTTATTACAGGAAAAATTGACCAAATTTAGCTGGGGTTGAGAAACATGAATCGAATATAGCGGATGCTAAGAAACTTGGCAGACGAAAGAAATGGGAAAAAGATATACAGATTCATATAAATTTAACAAATCCCATAAATAAAAAAATATCAGATAATCTCAGAGTTGCGAAAAACAAATGGAATAAATTAAAAAACTTTTGACACAAAATATGGGGGAAAAAAGAGAATAGACCCTCGTGTAATGTCAAAGTTCTGTGAATGGTGTCACCTTTCTTTTAGTATTGCAGAAAATAACAGCTTGGGTGATAGTAAGGGTGTCATAGAGATCACACAGAGTATCAAATTTCCACTCCTCCCTCTCAACAGCAACAAAGAATTGCTTGATACCCTGCATTGAGAAAATGAATCACATCCAATCAACCGTACAAATCTCAATTATAGAATTGACATGATGTAATGCAGTTCACCTCAAGCGTTAGTTCATCACGCTTGACAAGTATTCTCACAGGGTCCGTCATGAACTTGCTAGTTATTTCCAAAATTTCATGAGGAAGTGTAGCAGATATCAGAACAACCTAAGGGAA
>NW_018252300.1:372930-412543 GCF_001263595.1 Phalaenopsis equestris
TATATATATATATATATATATGTCATTTTTAATGCATAAAATTCCAATAAAGAACAAAATAGATAGCCCTAAGCAAGCATAGAATATTCCAGCTACCACTCTTTGAGGTGAAAAAATAAAGTATAAAATCAACAAAAATAAGTACAAAAACACAGTTGGTTTCTATCAATTACTTTCCACTCAAATGAAAGGCTTGGGAACCTACTCTCAAAACATTATGGATGTAACTAATGATATATCTCTATGTATGGTAGTACCGAAGGGTTATCATTTTTTTATAATTAACATAGCACATTGCTGTTATGTGAGATATAAGAGAGAAAGAAAAAAATTTTGCACATATAATACCACTAAAACTATTAAAAAGAATGAGATGACTGTTCTAAGAAGGAACACTACTTCATCAATCATGAATAAGGTTTTCATAGCTGTAGTTGCCTATAATCGTGTTGATGACAAACATCTTATTGTCCTCTACAGAAAACTGAGTGACTTGGAGGTGATCATTGATGAGATGTAAAGGATTTAATGACAATTGCAATCATCAGAACTATAGAACATATTAATAAATACCTTTTATGACTTTTATGGTCTAGACATTCAGGACTTCTAACTGAATACCAAGATTTTACTAGTTTCAATCAATTTTCATAATTTCAAAGAAGAGGGAAGAAAACAGAATTTTTATAACGAATCATAAACAATTAAAGATGGAGGAAAACAGAAACAACTCCAGTAAAACTGATAAAAAGGATTAGAAGAACAACAGAGGTTACCCATAACCAAGTAAGCAAGGAAGAGGTTGTCACCAATTAAGGAGTAAGAGACCATAAATCTCATGGCACCAACAAGGGGAGGAGAAAGAGTATGTCAGCCAGGCACTTCAACGGAAAGAGAGGGCTTGGTTTTCAATAGTCAATTCCATTCAAAACTTTGACATTAAGCACAAGTACTTAGCCATTAAAAGAGACAAGAACATAGATTATAAATGACTATTAAGTTCTAGAGGGATGTTGACTCGTAGCAAATAAAATGAAGGTAAACAAGAACATCACATAAAGTTGAATTGCAAGACTTGGCATGATCACAAAATTCACCACCCCCCCCCCCCCCCCCCCCACCACAACACCAAGCAAGGCTTATAAAGGGGCATAAGGGGAGTTTGGCAGGGGGACAACGTCACACATTTCACCTCTTTGTTCTTTAAATTGTTCCTTCATATTCATCTCCTTTCGCTTCTTTGATGTTAGAATTTGAAAACCAACAAAGAGGGTATTTTTAGCATACTTATTGTTGTTAGAGAGGTAGCTATCAAGAAAATATTGGGTTTTAGGGTGAGGAAGCCTCCCTCTTACCACCGCCACCTCCAATGTAACTACTTTTTCTCCTTTGTCACCTTTTTGAATTGTCATATTTGGGATTTTTAGGTAGCGGTGATTTCACAGAACGTGAATGAATCCACATTCCACTACTAGTATTTGGGCTAAGATAAAAGTCTAGCCTACGTCATTAATTGTTTTTATTAACAATTAAAACATATTTTTAAATAAGATGATATCAAACTAATCTTAGCCTTAATTAAATATTGGAGTATGGCAAGTGAGTACTTAACTTTCCAAAAAGATGGGAAATGCATTTCAATAGCTTAATTAGAAGCTAATTATTTTTTATTCTACATTAAATAATCACTAAATGTTCACATGCTTTATAGCTTTAATGCATGCTTGTAAATTTTAGTTGACCAACATAATTTGGATCTAAATTACATGGCACTCTAAGTCGCTAAATTAACTTCACAAATTAGAAAAAATCAAAACTACACATTGAATCCTTAAGGACATTTTCAAGGAAAATAATTTTCTATAGTAATGAGTAGAAACAATTATAGTTAATAGGCGTGTTTTCATTATCTTTTTAACGCAAATTATGAAAATACTTTAACAACATAGTTGTTACCGTTAATTCTGGACTTATATGCCACGTCATGATCCTAACTAACCATAGTATCAAGTCAATTGTCTCAAATCATTCAATGTAGAATTGGCTTATATTATTACATGAAACCGCGATCCTTGATAATCGCATAAAAAGAGGTTCCCTGAGAACATAAACCTTGTTGTAAATAAAGATTTGAGAATTGATTAATAAAAGTCAATGTCTTAATTATTCTCTCCATAATGGAAATTTGCATATTAAACTTCATGAAATATTAGCACATCATTATAAATGTTGAGCATAATACGCATGCTAGATCTTATACAAAAACCTTTGTTTTTCACATGGATAACAAATAATTTCAAGTTAAGTCCTCATTAAGATTAGGAAATTAACATAGATGATTTGATGATTTGATGGATTGGATATATCTATGATGACAAGTCACTACAAAGCAGGAATCCATACATCCTTACATTTGCTATAATTAAAGGGTCCCACATGGAACTGATGAATTCATATGTGGTGACAACACAGTATGCAAAATTCGAAGGGGCATAACTCAGAAAAATTAAAACAGAAATTATTATGGTTCCAAAAATGAAAGATTTCATATAAATGAACCATTGACAACTTCAAAGATGTTCATAAAAAATTTGATATAAACATTTGATCACATGTTGAGATATCTATTTGTTTGGTTAATGACATGTTCCTTTCGTGTATCCTCTATTGGATCATATTTTATTTGTGGGTTACAGCAAATGATGTCAGAGTTGATCCAAACAATAATAAGTAAATAATTATTATTACTAAAAAGATAAAAGACGGTTACAACCCAGCACACGAAAATGGGAAATAACGACAACGTGCACAAATAGACACTAGGGGTTCAATTTGGTGATGGTAAGTTACAGGGAGTAGAAAGCGCAGTAAGGGACTGGAATGATGGATAGCATGATGGGCGGGGGCAGTGGCAAAAGCAAAGGAGGTGTGGGGGTGCGGTTGAGGGATGGCAGAGAGTCTGCAGCAGCTGGACAGCAAGATAACAGTGGCAAAACAGCAGCAGTTGCTGTTTGGGGTGGCAGCAAGATAGAGTAAGGGTTTTGGAGGGGTGGCAGCATAAGAAAAAGGGAGGGCTGGTCTTGGAAGGCGGAAGTGGGTGGAATGGGGGTCTGGAAGGCAGCGGCGGGTGGAGGCTGATCTAGAAGGAAACCGAAAAGCGGGAGGCGGGTCTGGAAGGCAGCGACAGAGGTGGAGAGCCGGATAGAAAAAATTTGCAGGAAAAATAGCAAATGAATGTTGTTCTAAGTGGCTACATCAAGGGGGGGATGCATCGCATTGAAGCAGTAGAGATGTGGAAGAGTTGGGGAAGGATAATTCACCATCTCGGGAGCGAGATACAACCAAAGAACCACTCGAATCTTGATTATAGCCATAGACGGGAAAGCTGGAGACGCCGATAGATGTCCCAAACAATAATCATGAAAAAACTGACTTCCAAACCCTAATACAACACAAATATAGAAAATGACTAGAAAAGAGTTAAGAATAATAGTAAAGAAAGTAGAAAAGGAAAGAAAGCCTCGCGACATGGCCCTAACTCGATCGTAGAAGGAACTGAGGTTCCACGGTATGAAACCACACGCTCCACATCATTCTCCTAGGGTTGGGAGAGCTTCAACTTCACCCAATGAAGATTCTATCTTCTTATAGTATGGTGTCATTTCAGCAACGTCGAAGGTGGTGGAGCTACTGTAACTTCCTGGTAAGTCAATCCTACATGCGTTATCATTTCACAACTAATCCTGATAAAATAAATATTCATCCCTTTTTAACACAATCTGAGATAGAGCTGCATAAAGATGAAGATTTTCACGAGCCAAATCCCGGGCAATTAATCTATAATCTGCTTATCTCACTCTTCGTACTCGGTATGGCGTCATGTTGGCCACGTTGAAGGTAGCGGAGCTATTGTAACTACCCGGTAAGTTAGTCTTACAAGTGTTGTCATTTTAAAGCACATCCTGATAAATTAAGTATTCATCCTCCTTTAGGACACCATGAGCTAGAGTTACATATAGGATTTGATTCTCACGAGTTAAATCTCGAGCAATTAAGTCTATAATCTACTTCTTCCACTCCTCGTACTCGGTTGAGTGCATCAAATAAACAAATACATCATGAGGAATCAACTCTGAAACGAAATCTATGACAAACTAAAACACATTGTGAAGTGTAACCACTCACGAGAGGCCTCTTCATCTTCTCTAAAAGAACCTAGATCCCACTTTAGGATGTTCTTACCCATAAAAATCCCAAGGCAAATTCCAACGATGTAATTCATCCCTCATATCTCACCATCTATTAGTAGGTACAATGATAAATTGAATTTAATACTCAAATGACTTCATATGGTTTTCCAGAAGTAGCTCAAAAGCTTCGCAACCCTAACCAGGCCTTCTGTGGCCAGAATACTTGTGAAAAGGGATATTACTGAAGTCTGGCTGGGCACAACTCACAATGGATACTGGCAATAAATTGTCGTGGAACATAAACCTTTTGATTGTACCCACTGTAGGATATTTGGAAATACACTTGATAAATGTCACACGCTTCATCCAAATTTGAAAGCTAAAGCTCAAGTAAACAAGGAGGGGTCTAACCCCATTGCTATGGATACATCTGCTCAACCTGTGGAGGAAGTTCCCACGAGATAGGATTTGGTGTCTAATTTACCTGTGGATCCCCCCTTGCCAATACTGTTTTTGTTTCTGCGACTGATGTGATGTCAGATGGCTCTGTTGGGCAACTTACATCTTTAAACCTTATTGATAACATTACTAAAGATCATTACTTACAAAGGATAATGTTCAGACTGGTACTCAGGTGAGCCTTGCAGCTCCTCATCTTCAAAAAACATCTGGAGTAGAGGGGACAACTCATACTTCACATATACTAGAACTTATTGTTCTTACAACGGTTGGTAATCTCTCTACTACGGTTCTATCACCTCATTCGAACGATCAATCTTCGGATGATGAATGACAGGTTTACACATCTAGGAGGAAGAAGAAGAATGGAGACCTACTTGAGCTCAGGAATCTAACGGATGATACTTCGGTTACTTCGGATAATGATACACACCTCGCCAATTTTTTAGTTGGCTCCCTTTCGAGAACCAGAGGCAGAGACAATACTAGATTAGGGCATCCCTAATTATATGTATCTTTTCTATTTTTATAATTTTCTGCGCATTGTACCGTATGAGTTGGGTGCTTTTTATTGGACCCACTCATACATGTTGTATCTTTTCCTTTTAATATATTAGCTCTTGGGATTTTTTAAGGAGCATTATACGTCTCCTATGAGTTAATTATAAAAATTGGTACAAATATATAGGTAGAGGTTCCCCTTCTAGAAATTAAAAAATACAATAACGCACCCGTAATAGAGGATCCTCGTCCTAATACAACTCAACTCGAAACACAACAGGAAAACGAACTATGCTCGTGCAAATATAAGTAAACCATAATAAAAGAAAAACGAGTAAAATTTCCCAACAGAGAACAGTAGTGATCCTCCAGAAGAATCGAAGCTCAAATTCCAGTACGTCAAGGATCCCATGAAGTCTTTATCAAAGCTTTGAACTTCCCATCCGAATATACTTCGATAAATCTAATGTATTGTCCCTGCAAAGAAAGTAGCCCAAAAGACTTAAGATAGAAAAAGAAGAAGCTCATCCAAGTTGAAACGTGCCAATATACGACGACGAGCTAATATATTAAAGGGATGAAAATAGAAGCTTCCAACCGCAACATCCCTTTTTATGATCCTCTGAAAATATTCCCCACCATCCTCATAAAAATTGGCAAGAAAACAATTGCAACTCAAAAAATAAGTTGAAATAAGTATATCGAGCCAAAATAACCATCCATAATTTTCCATTTTGCCACCCAAAATCTCTAAAACCAAGAAGATGATATCCAAAATTTAAATTAACCCAACAACTCACCAGAAAATCAGTAGCAAATATCCCGCCGAAATAAGCTACACAAAGAAAATCATGCCCCATAATAAAAACTTCAATAGCTATTTCTTCTAACACCATAGAAAAAATCTACTGAATCCTTCTAATGTAAGGTGAATCAAGGGAGTCACCCATTAATAGGCACTTTAATTGATGCATAAGTGTAATACCCACCATAGGATTAGAAGTATCTTTACCTTCCCTAGCAAGCCAATCCACAGGGGAGCTTCCTTCACGAAAGGTAAATGACATCTTGATATTAAAATTGAACTTCTCAATAATCTCCTTAATTCTATTCCAAGTGCATAAAACATTCCACTTGGGTAAAGATATGCTTCCAAAATCTTTATAAAGTGACAAAGAGTCGATCTCAATGATGATATTAAAGAAATTACATGAGAGAGCAACTTGTAGTGATAGTAGAAAAGCCCAGCTTTTAGCCTCTAAAGGAGTTGAAGCAAGAATAGGTGATGCAAAAAAACAAAAGCATTTACCCAAGTAACTCCTGAAACCCCCCCAGCACCAGCAGCCGTGGAAGTCCAACATCCGTCAATATTTATCTTTATCCAACCCGAAGAAGGTGGTTGCCACTTAATCAGGGTGGCCATCCTACCCACACGAGGTTGAAAGCAAGATTCATCCAAACCATAGAGGCGTTGCATTCGATTGTAATAAACCAGTATGAAAAAAACAATAATCGAAGGAGACAATCAAATTTTGATATTTGAAATTATTTCTAGCCATCCAGACAAACCAACTAACCACCAAAGGAAAATAAAGCAATTTTTTATCAACAAAGGCAGCTTCTTTCCAAAAGAGTAAAAAATCATTCATGCACGAGTTATTTAACCAATTTATTTAAAAATGTTGGCCTAATAAAAGCCAAACCTCTCTTGCATATGAACATTGAAAGAAAAGATGCACCTCAGACTCCTCTTCTTTCTTACATATATAACACTAAGAAGCAAGCTTAAGACCTTTAAGCTTAAGAATGTCGTCAAATGGGAGCATTTTAAATAAGAATCTCCAAAGAAAAAAAAGATGTAGAAGGGGTAAATAAAGCATTCCAGATCATTTTGCCCCAACGCCAATTATTGAAGCTGTAAAGGTTAGAATATAAAAATTTTGTAGTTGATGTGGCAGTAGAAATTTTCCAAATGGGTGTATCGTTCGATCTCCTTCCGATAGGAATTTTAGTTACAATAGCAATTTTATCACCTATAAAATCCTTTAGCTTGTTAACATCCCAATGACCTCCAGTCCAACAATCAGAAAGAATCAAATTGTTGTTGACAATATGATAAGTAGTGCCACCCAAACCCCATTCATTATGCCAAAAGAAAATCTTACCATCTCCAATATCCCAAAAAATGAATTTAGTGGCAACCGAACGAGCTTTAATAATTGATTTCCAGATTCTCGAGTCCCCCACTTTCCAATTAACAATTGCCGAGTTTAAAATAGTACAATATTTATCATGCATGAAACGAGCCCATAAAGATGTGTTGGCACGGAATTTAAACCAAAGCTTGCACATATTAATATCAGAGATTTGCTTCAAGTTCTTAATACCAAGACTCCCCGCATTTAAAAGTTTACATGCTTTAGAAAAAGTGGCCCAATGCTTTCTGGAATTAGTGGTGAAACGATTGAATAATTTCTCTAATAGGATTTGAGTACTCTTTTTCATGTTCAGAACTTGTAAAGCATACAAAGGAATGCTTAAAAGAATGTTTCTTAATAAAGTAATCCTTCCACCATTAGAAAGAAAAGAGTTTCTCCAATCATTAATCTTTTTCTTGATTTTATCCATCACATCATCTAACTGAGTTTTCTTATGTCGGCCCCTTAGCAAAATTACCCCCAAATATTTGAGAGCTAAAGAGGCAAAATCATTACTAGTAAAAGAGGTAGCCCATGTAATAGTGGATCTTTTGACATGCTTCCCAAAGTATAAATGACATTTATCCTTGTTGAAAATAAGTCCTGAAGTATCTTGAAAATTCTCCAAAACTTGCACGAGGGCCTTCATAGAGAGTTTACTAGCATTTGCAAAAATGATAGCATCATCCGCGTAGGCCAAGTGGCTAACGAGGATGGAGGATCTATGAGAGAATTGTGAGTGTGGTTTGCTCAACTGCAACCTGTTAATTAAACGGGATAGATAGTCCAAGGCAATAATGAAAATAGTAGGAAACAAAAGATCACCTTGTTTTATACACCTTTGAGCAGAGAAAAAACCATATGAAATGCCATTTACAAGCATAAAGTAATGATTATTTTTAACCATCTTCGTATAAGAGAGCAGAAACTATTTTGAAAACCACAGGCATGAAGAATATTAATAATGAATCTCAGCTAATAGTATCAAAAGTTTTTTTAATGTCGAGTTTGATGACCAAATTGCCTCCTCTACATTTTTTATCTAGATCTTCAACTTGAGCGAGAAGGATCTTATCGGTGATCTCTCTCCCCTTAACAAAGGCAAATTGCTGCAAAAAAATAATATTATTGAGAAGAGGTTGTATTCTAGCAACAATGAGCTTGCTTATACTTCAGATATAACAAAGGTGAGGAATATGGGGCGGAACTTATCCCAACCGTTTTTTATCGGCCCCCTTCGGGATGAGCACAATAAGAGAAGAAGTAAAGAATTTCTCATGATCGGCCCTTGAAAAAAACTTTGTATGGCTGGAATAATCTCGACTTTAATAATATCCCAACAAGAAACATAAAAATGAGCAGTGAAACAATCAGGACCCGGAGCTTTATTAGAGTTAATGTCCTTGAATACCGCAAAAATCTCCTGCTCAGTGGGGATATCATTAAGAGAAATGTTGGATATGTAATCACGCTCCTCAGCAAATATGTATGGGTCAATATGAAGCACCTGCTTTTTATTATGGAACAAATTTGAGAAATAATCAACAACACTATTTCCAATGTCATCTTTATCCGTAAGAATCCTACCATCCGTTGTCTTTATATTCAAGATGGTATTCAAACTTCTTTTATGCTTAATCGAGGCATGAAAGAATTTAGTGTTCTGATCCCCACATTAAAGTAGATATCATTAGCCTTTTGCTGTAGAAGATCTTCCTCCAGAGAGATAGCTTCTAGAAGAGTGGTATGAGCTTTGGCTAACTCATCAATTCTAGTAGGAGAAGCAGAGGTTTCACCTTCCAAAAAGTCCACAACCATTTGAGCTTCTTTGACCTTATTGTGCACATTTCCAAAGGTATCATAATTCCACCCCCTCAGCTTAGCAGCAACCTGTTCATGAAGTTGGCAAAGCACATACCATGGATCTCTGACTCTGTTTATAATGTAAGTCTGCTTAACAGTACTTAAAAAGGTATCATGAGAAGTCCAGACATTTAGAAATTTAAAACGATATGTAGCAGATTTAATAGTAAAGGCTAGAGTAAGAAGAATGGGATAGTAAGAAGAATGGGATTGTGATCCGAACCAGCGTGTCTTAAATGTTGCACTTTAGCAATGGGAAAATGATTGAGAAAATAATTATTACCCAAGAAACGATTCAGTCGCTGATCCTTTCTCCATGTAAAACGGGCGCCCGTGAAGCCTAAATCAAAAAGACCCGCCTCCTCAATTTTATTGCAAAACCGATTGATAATCATGAGATCCACACACTGACCCCTATTCCTTTCAGTGGGAGTCATAATCATATTGAAATCTCCCCCAACAAACCAGTTGTCTTTAATGTGTTCCCCCATAATCAACAATTTATCTCAAAGCATAAATTTATCATGTAATAAAGAGCTAAAATAAACAAAAGTGGCCCAGGAAAAAAAGGATTCAATTTTAAATTGAACCAAAATAAATTGTTTAACGTTTTCTACGATGTTGAAATCAATATTATGCTTCCAGAAAATCCAAATTTTGTTATTCGTATTACAAAAGTGTTTGTAATGCTTAAACTTTCTAAGAATGCGATCTTTGTTAATATTCACCAAAGGTTCCAATAGAACAAATATAAGTTTTTGACCCTGCATAAGTGATTTAGTCTAATAAGGGAGGAAGGGTCCGCCACTCCCATAATATTCCAAAACATAAAATTAAACATGATTATTCAAAACACCCCTTCTAGAAGATCTGGAAAGGGTGCTGAATATTTCACAATTTGAATGATATTTATCATATAAAATGATATTTTCACGATTAAGATGCAGAAGCTCATTCTATCTTTTATTCCTCTTTTTGTTTGATTTTTGCACTAACCATTCTTCTTCAAGAGCAGTAGCAGCGACTGATATATCTCCATCAAGAATAACTTTTTCAAAAAGAGGAGCTAAATCTTCCTCAAGGGCATTACCATCTGATGATAAATTTCCTTCAGGTGAAACTTTTTCAGAAATAGGAGGGGCCAACTCTTCCTTATCAACATTGTTCTGATTATTATCATTATCAGAAGAAAAAACCTAAAAAATATCCTGCTCATAATTTTTAACATTAGTATCATGAGAAGAAATACATTTTGGCTCACTAACATTAATGAAATCAGAATGTTCAATTCCCTCTACCGAACCATCTTTAGTTTTATCATTAAAATTATTATTGCTAATATTAGTAGTAGGAACAACGTCCTCAACTTCAACACAATTCTCCATGTGATGTATATGTGATGGGGCAGGAGGAGCGGTCCCCTTTTTTAAATGAGGATTCAGACAAAAACATTGAGTAAAAACATGTCCAAATATACGGCAATGATTGCAATACGGTGAGTGTTTTTCTAGCTCAACTTTCTGCCAATATCCTTTATGAGCGGATCCTATCCAAATTTCATCGCAAAAAGGTAACATAATATCCCGCTCAACAAGAACCCTAGCCTCTAAAGGCCTATTTAATAAGTAGGGTCATCCAACTTTAAAGGTTTGTCATAAGCCGCGGCAAGAAAAAATAGTATTTCATGATTGAACAAATGAAATTTAAGCCCGGGAAAATGCAACCAAATCGGAATAGTAGGAGATTCCGATTTGGGATCAAAATTAATCACCACTTTAAAATTTTCATAGTAATACCGTCAATTTTAATAAATCGACGTGAGAACAGTCTAGTGTAATCTTCATCGTTGGATAATTGAATGAGGATATGTCTCTCGTCTAACACACCAATTTTCCAAAATCCCGTTAAATTCATAGAGTCAAAATTCTTAATAATAATATCAAGCTTTGGGTGTCCGAAAATAAATTTACCAATAATAACATGTTTAGTAGAAGATGCCAGTATATTCTACTCATCCTCAGAAAGAAACAAAGCAAGCTTGCCATTTTTTTTCCTGTTTTTCGAATGAAACATAATCACCACCACAGTACAAAGTGTCTTGAAAAGATTGAGGGAATAAACCAGTACTTCCTATCTTAGAGTTGTTAGCCCCCACAAGAGCTTCGACGAAGGTAGGTGTCATATAATCCCAAAAATCGAAACCAAACCAAAAGAGTAAAGCTCCAATCAAAAACCAAAATGCCGAAAATAGAACTATCAAATATTGAAACTAGAGGAAATCACCAGATTTCCTATCTTAGTCCCCGCAAGAGCTTCGTCGAAAGTTGGTGCAAAAGATTCCCAAATAGAGAAACAAACCAGAAGAGAAAATCTGCAACTGAAACCCAAAAACTCCGAAACCAGAACAATCGAAGATGAAACTAAGAGGGAAACACCAGACAATAGAGAAGTATGGAGAGATCTCACTGGAAAATGGCGGCGCAAGAAGCAGAAAACCCATATCGCTGGAAATCGCAAGCCCTAGCAGAGCAACTCTCCTCCATTCTTCATATATATATATATACACACACACACACGCACAGATATGAAGATATGAAATTTTTTGGAATTTTTCTTATATGGGGTTGCCATGTGTTTTGTATTGGTTCCTCAAACTCATAGCACTTTTGAACATCCAATATTAGTCCTATTGATTCTCTTTTCAACGTCTGTAAAAAGTAGTTCTTAGCGTCAGAACCTAGTACTCTGCATGAACGCCCATTATTCGGATTTACTCCCATCCAAAGTGGTCACCCATACTCTATTTGACTCCGGAGATGAAGAACCACTACTCCGTAGATTTTGCTTGAAATATCAGATAACCTAGAATCTTAAAATAAATGTGGATTTGTCATATTTTGACAATCACTTGAATCTAGAAGAGTTCATCAAATTACTCCAGATCGTGAAACTTGTATTTGTGTAACAGGACATCCCACTTGACAAAATGGTGAAACTAGCAAGCAACAAATTAAAGGATAGTGCATTATTTTAGTGGAAAAATTTGAGGCGCCTACGCCAACATATAGGAAAAGATGAGATCACTACCTGGTACAAGATAAAATAAGAGATATAACTTCAGACTAACAGTTCACTACAGAGCGGATGTTTAAACCCCAACTTCAAGACTGGAGAGACTCATCATCGAGCGATCGCCACATTTATAGGCAGGGTTCAACAACAGAATCTTACAACCAGAATTCACCCAAAAGAACATCCAAGCTTACCCCACTTGAGAGAAAATCAATTCAGAGTAGAGTAAAAGAAAAGCAACAAGTATTCCTAAATCTATTAGAATCATAAAGTGTTTCAAGTGACAAGTATTTGGATTGAATCGGATTTCACAACTAACGGAATAACCTATTTCATTGAGCAAGGAGCAGTTGAAGGAATAGACACAAAAAAGAACAAAGGCGTCAAAGCTGAGTATCAACTTCAAGGCAATGAGGAAGAGATGTCAGTGATTCAAGCTGAGCCCACGAGAGAAACTTTAGTTAGATTAGTCGGGGTTGTTCTAGAAGATAGTGATTTCGAGACGCATATAACTAAAATAAGGACAACCCCTATTGACAAAATTGTCAGACATCACGATCCACTTATTGGGTGATTACCCTTGAAAGCGGTCTAACATGTCAAAGATGAGAAGCTTGTGAGCTACTTCTAGAAGTCTATATGATGTTATTCAAATATCAAATTCAATTCAGCAGTATAACCACTGACAATTGTCCAGACAAGAAGAATGAACTACATCTTTAGAAATTTTCATAGGAGGAAGGTAGGGAAGAAAATTATACAATCGGATATATGTCCTAACAGAGAAGAAGAAAAGACTTTCGTGGTTACTCGTGAGAGTTGCTCAACCTGTTATAGCTTTCGTCCCAACATTGAATCCTCCTTACATACTTGTTTACCAGATATACTTAGACGAGTAGGAGTGAAAGAAGTCAATTACAGATTTGATGACTCGATGCTTGGTTCTTTAGAATAGGCATCCACATTCAGGTTCAGCTCAAGTTGTGCCAAAAATGATGGATATTTAGTCTACCAGAATGAGCTTTGGAACGGCGTCTGCAAGATTAACTTACCAGGAAGTTGCAGTAACTTAGCCGCCTTCAACGTATGCGACCTGATATCATACTATGAGGAGACAGAAGCTTCGACGGATGAGATCGAAACTCTCCCAACCACGGGAGATTGACGCGGACGAGACTTTTCTGACGCGGGATGTTCGCGAGTGCAGAAGTGGAAGACAAACACGGGAGCAAGCAATTGACTCGAGAACGGGTGTCGGAGGCCCATCTACGGTCTGGATCGGTTCGGTTCAGCCGATGTGAGAGCAACTTGGCTTTCCTATAGGAGTACCACCTCTTTCAAGTAGAGGGGTCCACTCATAGTTATTCGATTATTTAAATTTGCTTTCATGAGAGTTTAGGGTTAGTTTTTGTGTGTTTTGTATAATGACACCCATCGGTTTCTCTTATTCCCTTCAAGGGTTGTATCCTAGGGTTTCAGGTGGTGCGTCAGTTATATCTTGATCTCCATGTGGTATTCATCTTTCCCCAAATCTTCCACGTTCCTGCCGCTTCGCTGCCACATATTCCTCATCGCTGATAGCAGCCCTTTTGTTGTTTTCTAGCAATTTTCTTGATGCCCCAGCCCAAGACAGCCCTCCTTTGGCTATCCGACAGTCCACCACATTCTCCATCGATGTTCCAGCTCTCCATCCTCGCTGCCATTGTCGTTCCCTCCTCCCTTTTGCTGTCCCTGCTATTTCAGGCCTTCACATTTGCTGTCACCAATATTCCAGCCCTCCATACCCGCTGCCATTATTGTTCCAGCTGTCCATCTTCGTTGTCGCTGCTGTTCCCGCCCTCCCCCCAAGCTGCCATCATCAGGACAGCCTTGTCACGTGAATATATTGCATACTTGCTGTCCGGAACATGTGAAACCGTTCTCTTGCTGTTTTTTGTCTGCCAACCATTTTTTCACTCATCCTGCCACTTTCCAACCCCTCGTAGATCACCACCACCACTCCGAGATTCACCCTAATTTGATTGTGAGTTGTCATTTATTGGAATTTCTAATTTCTAGTGTCTTTGGTTGTAAGTTCCTATTTGAATTCAACAATAATAACTACTTCCCTATTGTTGTTTGGGTTAACTCAATATTAACGGGGTGGTCTAGAGTGTTAAAAAAAGCTTTTGTGGGCTGATGTGCAAAATCAGCAAGGGTAGGGGTTTTGGGTGGAGATTGGGTTAGGTATTGGTGAATTTAGATAATCATAGGATAAGATTAGGATTAGGCTACTTCTGATACCAAATAATCTCAGAGTTAATCCAAACAACAAAAAGCAAACAAATATTATTACTGAAAAGTCAAAAGACGGATACAACCCAATACACTGAAATGGGAAATAACGACAACACGACACACAAGCGTGCACTAGGGGGTCGATCCAGGGGCGATGGTGGTTGGTTACGGGGAGTGGAACTTGTAGTAAGGGATTGGAATGATGGTAGGGATTCTATTAGGCGACACTAGCAACAACAAGGGAAGTGTGGGGGTGCAGTTCAGGGATGGCAGCGAGTTGCGGAGACTAAACAGCAAGATGGTAGCAGCAAAATAGCAACAGTTTTTGTTTGGGGCAGCAGAAGATGGAGCACATGTTCTGGAGGGGCGACAACAAAAGGGAAAGGGGGAGGGCTGGTTTTGGAAGACGAAATTGGGTAGAACGTGGGGATGGAAGGCAGCAGCAGGTGTAGGATGATCTAGAAGGTAGCGACAGAGATAGCAGAGGGCTAGACAGAGAAAATCTGCAAGAAAAACATCTAACGGATGTTGTTCTAGGCAAATACAGTGAGGGGGGATGTGTGGCAGCGAAGTGAGAGAGGCGTGGAAGAGTTGGGGAAGGATAAACCATACCTTGGGAGCGAGATACAGCCGAAGCACCACTCGACCCTTGGATAACCTAGATAGGAAACTAGAGAAGCCAGAGGTTGTCCTAAACAAAACTCTAAAAAAAACTGACTTCTAAACCCTAATACAATACATATAAAGGAAAAAACTAGAAAGGAATGAAGGATAATAGGAAAGAAAGAAAAAATGAAGAAAGCCTCGCGATCCTCGATCAATTATCTTTATAATTAAACAAGATATAATGAACTATTTTTCATCAATTTTGCTCCATCTCTCTGATCCTCGATCAAGAGACTACCTAAATCTTATCTCTTTCCTAAGCATGGTTCACAAACCTCATGGAATCCCAGAAATGCAAAGGAGCAAACTTTAAGCTCATCTACTCTCTTCTATCACATAGATCAAGGACAATTCTTAATCCTCCATAGAAAAGTCTAATTTTCTCATCCTATATACTTCCTATTGTTTCACAAGTCTTATGCACCACAATCCCAAAACACATTTTGACATCAGAACACTAGTCCAAATCTGTGGGGATTTCATTATGATATGTGTGAGATTAAGAAAAAAGCTAGAAAGTTCCATGGAAATAAAACCTCATGCATTGGATTGGAGTCATGAATAAGCATGTATGAGAATTAAGAGTTCAAAGATATTGAAAAGGCTTTGTCGAAAATCTCCAATCTACTGAAAAAACTCACAGCTAAAATTCAAGCTCTTAGTACACCATTATATTCTACAAACATGCCTATGGATGGCATTTTAGATCCCACGGAAATATGTCATCCTTAAAAATTATAGACATTGATAAATGCACTAGCGTGATCATCATCGAACTTTCACAGCTTCTTAGCTATTATCATCATTAAATAGTTTTGAATGTTTTGAGTGTAAAAATATTTTCACTCTGTAAAGTGAAGTACTTGAATCCTGAGATTAATGATACTCATCAAACCTATTTGAGTTTAGATCATTCATTATCATTGAGTGCACTTTCGATTTTTTATTATGTATTTTGTTCATTTTTTCCTTTATTTCAAAAATAATGTAATTGTTTCCGTAAGAACAGCAAGGAAATTTAGTTTTTGTTTTAAAATAGCTTCACCACTCAGAATAAAAGTTAACTGAGGCCATGTAATTTGATCTATGATGGGAAGTAGAATGAACATTTGAGTTTTGGATGGAAACATGATTTTTGCATACTCCACCTAGGGACTGTGTTATGTTACTCTCTGTACAAGACATCAAAGAATCAGAGATATGTAAGATAGCAGCTAGATCATTCTTCTGAGAGATTTAAAGAAATATCTAGAATAGCTGGCCAATTCCTTTTATTAGTCTTTCCATATTCTTCTCCCTACACTTATCACCTGATTCCATGTTGCATTCTAGATCAAAATGTGAACAACAAGATTCACAATCAAGCCATACTCTCCTTGATCAAAACCTAATAAGTACTCTCCCCACAAAGCAAGAAAATAACCCTAAGATGAAGAATCCAAGAGAGACAAAAAGAAGGAGAAAAACATAAGCCTGAACTCCTACTTTCCTATCAAAATAAGCCACTCTAATGACAAATTTAAAAGAGATTGAGAGGAGAGGGCAACTAAATAAAAGCCACATCTTACCAACTACTTGGCAGAAAGTTTTTCTTATTTTAAGCTAATTGAAGCAATGCCACTGGAGGCTTTCACTGAGGGGAGATTTGCATAAGTGGATGAGGACTAGCCAAACTCGAGAGACAATGAAAGAGAGAATCAATAATAAGTCCATGAAGTATGAGCTGTGATCAGAATTGTATTAGATGTAGCAACAATGCACAGAGAGAATGACCGCAAAAACAAGACCATTGTTGTCATGTGGAGGCCAAGATGGGATGCTGAATGCTTTAATTTATAAACATCCAAACAAAGGTACAATAAAGGACAACTTTACTAAAATGCCTTCCATATATGTTGCTGAGCCAACCACAACTCAACTTGATAGTTCTAAGATTGCACACAAAAGCAAAACCTGAAATATACAGAATAACATAATTCTTTTTGGAGTCATTTGGTTTGTGTCAAACCTAAGACTAATTAAAGTGTAAGATAACACAAACAAAGGGTCTATATGGGATCGTTTTGGTTTTTGGATTTTTATTATGTTCGTTTCTTGGTTTCTATATGTTTTTATATTTTATTTTTAAAAACAATCAAAATAACATTTAATTATTTTGGTCGTTATTAAAAAAAATACAGCACCACCAGCCACTAACTTCCACGACCTGGTGCCCATGACTGTCAGCTGCCAACTGCTGCCAAAACAAAATGGAATCATACTTTATATTAACATATCAAAACATAAATAAATCAAATTCAAAACAAAATATATTAAAAAAAAACAAACAAAAAATGATTCAAACAGTCCCAAGTTATCAGAACATTACCAGAGCGAGAAAACTAAAACAATGTGATAGCAATAAAACAGCAAATAACTTTCCTATAACTATTTTGAATCCATATTGATGAAACATTGATATGGTTGCGTCTCACAATTACAATTCAGCGCCAATCTCAGTTATGACAATGCACCTAGATAAATTCTTGGATGCTTTAAAACAAAAAAAAAAGCCATGAAAACTCACAAAGAAAATGTCCTAAGCCCGGAAAATAAAGAAACAAAAGCCAATACCATAAAAGCACACTGAAACTGAAAGGGAGTTTAAAAGGCCAATAACAAAAAAAATTTGTTAAGAAATAAGGAAAATGGTGAGAATTAAACAGGTATTGAAAATAGAATGGTTAAACTAACGGGTAGAAATTTTAAAGTTGAAACAGCGAAAAAGTAACTAGAAAGCTGATAAAGTAGTATAAAGCCTGAATACATGATAAGGAATTGATAAAAAGGTTTAAGGCATAATCAACAAAATTTTCACTCTTTGCCTGTAGATCTGGAGGAAGATATCTGTAAACATCATATATTTGATCCTTAAAACCTCTGCTCAACATCTCATCTGATTCGTCCTGTTCAAAATTGATATATTTAGTGTTGTAAGAGAGAACGAACACAAGCAATGGGGAAAAAAAAACAATGGAACAAATTACTGACAAGAATTAGCAATTTAATTGATCTTGTCCTTAAGGTCCGTCTCTTGATCATGTCACAAACTCTTCCAGGAGTTCCTGAGACTGCATGAACTCCATATTCCAGTTTTCTGATATCCTCTCCTATGCTCTTTCCACCAATACAAGCATGAGCTTGCACATTTATGTAATCACCGATTGCTAATATGACTTTCTCAGTCTGGGCAGCAAGCTCTCTTGTAGGAGATAGAATCAATGCCTGCACTCTGAAGTAAAAATAATATTATAAATTCATATTTTTTGGACTTATTTTTAATCAAGAACAACTAAGCAATATTTATATGATATTTAGTATTCTCGCACATTTAACTTCTATGGTAACTTACTAAAGAAAAAAGATACAAATTTTAAATCCAAATAAAAAATTCTTCCAACTAGGTACATATCTTCAATTACTTCTAGAAAAATCATCCATATGCAATGAACGCAACTTCTTTTCCTTCTAATTTGGGTGGCGCTTCCTTGGATCTCATTCATCATTTCCATATTTTCCAGACTCCTCATGTTCGAGAGTAGATATCAATCAAACCCAACTTGCTAAAGAAGGAATTACAACTCGGTTTGAACTGCCCTTAAGGATATTTGTGAACTGGGCCAAGATGGGAAAAATGTAATATGCAAATGATACCAACTTCAAGTTTTCTTTGTAAATTGGCAATCAAACTTAATATACTTTGTTCTATCATATTTGACAAGGTCATGGGCCTCATGGCTACACTTATCAATCTTAATGTCAAGATATAATTTCATTAAAGCATTTGATAATTTCTCATAGCTCAACAAAGACCCATTGTAACAACATTGTCATGACTTTATATTTAAATTCAATGTTTCTTTGGGCCACTAAAAACTCATAAATCTCAATGTGGCAATAATGCGTTACATATTATTCAATATTCATCAAATAATAGAATTCACCAAATTTGCACCAATACAAAATGGATTCATTAAATTAATCCATTTTTAAGGCAACTTTTAGATACCTCAAGATCTTTTATGTAACCACAAGATGTTCCTTTTATGATAAGAACATAAATTTGCTTATTAGGTGTCACAACTTAGCCCGAGACTTGGAATTATCCAAGGCACAAACAAACGTTCGGACGGTGAATTAAAATTTTAATACCCCATTTTTATAAATAGTAATTAACAAAATAAAAAAACTACTAATTAAATTAAATTAAAGCACGAAAATTAAATCTATCTCGTTTATTTTAATAAAATTAAAATTTCTCTCATCACGGACGGATGCAGATAAAGAAGTAAGCCCATGAAACTATTATTAGGATAAGTTCTTAGAATATATGTACTCTAACAGGTAAATTATTGGAAGTTATAAATATTATGATTCATAGAAAGATAAACATCTTATTTATTCAAGAAATTAATTGGATTGGAGAAAATGCTATGGAAATTGATAGCTTAGGTTTTAAACTTTGATATTTATGTAGGAGTCGCATTAGAAATAGTGCTGACGTAATTAAATATAAGTTTTTGAAAGATAATATTGTAAAAATTAATAGAATTGGAGATATAATTTTAGCTATAAAGATTGTTGTTAATAATAATATTATAAGTATTTATGCTCCTCAAGTATAATTAGATATTCAAAAGAAAAATTTTTGAATGACCTAGAAGATTAATACAACTAATACCTCATGAAGTATGAATTGCTATTGGAAGAGATTTAAATGGAAATGTTAATAGAGTGGTAAAAATTTTTAAAAATATTCATGGCAGCTACGGTTTAAAGTGATTAATAAAGAAGTTAAAATCATATTAAATTTTACTACAGTGTATAATTTTGTTATTGCTAATACTTTATTAAAGAAAAGAGATGAAAATATTATTACTTCTAAGAATGAATCTAATAAAGCACAAATTGATTAATTTCTTATGAGAAAAAGAGATTACAGAGAATGTGAATATTATAAGATCATTCCAAGTGAAAATTTGTGGTCAACATCGATTATTAGTTATGTATTTTAAGATGAGAAGTCGTAAGAAAAAGAATCCGATGAAACATTGTCATAGAATTAGATTGGGGGACCTAAAAGACAAATAAAAATATTTTTATGAGTAAACTTCAAGATTTCAAGATTTAGTATGTTCATGAAGAAGTTAAATCTATGTTGGATAATGTAACAAGCACAATTAAACAAATGAAAAGATCAACCTAGAGAATCAAAAGGAAAAGTTTTTTATAAATAAAAACAATTAGTGGTAAAATAATAATATGCAAAGAAAGATAAAATATAAAAAGTTGTGTTAAAAAAATTGACTTATAGAACTAGGAAAAATATAAGGTGGCCTGTAGCCAGTTTAAGAGAACGATTTGTGACGCTAAAAAATTTGGTTTTAATAATCTTTATAAAAAATTAGATATTAAAGAGGGTGAAAAGTAAATGTATAGACTAGTCAAATAAAGAGAAAAAAAGTAAAAATTTAATTCAAGGTGTATTAAAGATGAAAATCAAAAAGTGTTTTTCTAAGAGAAAGATATTCAACATAGGTGGGTGGGCTATTTTAATAAACTTTTTAATGATATTTTTTAAAATACGATCGACCATAGTGATCTTAATGTCATTAATAATAATAAAAAGTTTTAATTTCACCGTCGCATCAGTAGGAAATAAGTTGATGAGGCTTTAAAGAAAACCAATGGTGGAAGATCAACAGGACCTAATAATTCCCAATTGAAGTATGAAAATATTTAGGAGATTTCAGAGTTATTTGTTTTACTAAACTCTTTAATATTGCTTTAAAAACTAAAAAGTTGCGTGAAATGTTGATGAAGAGTATTTTGGTCTCCATTTTATAGAATAAAGGGGATACACAAGTGTGTGCAAACTATAGAGGAATTAAGTTGATGTGGCATACTTAAAAAATATGGAAGAGAATAATTGAACATAGATTAAAATGTGATAAAAATATTTCACATAATTAATTTGGTTTTATGTCGGGCAGGTCAATTATGGAAGCTATACATTTATTGAGAGGTCTAGTGGAGAGGTACAGAGTAAGGAGGATCTACATATGAATTTTATTAATTTAGAAAAACTTAAGATAAGATTCCAAGAGAAATCCTATGGAGAGTTCTAGAAAAGAAAGGTGTTGATATGACTGATATTTAAGTCACTAAAGACATGTATACTAGAGTTGTTATTTGTGTTTGAACAAATGAAGGATTGCCCAAGTATTTTCCATTTTAGTTGGATTACATCAGGGATCTGCTTTAAGTCCATATCTTTTTGCTTTAGTTATGGATAGTTTTAATGGACATTTATAGGAAGATGTACTTTAGTGTATGTTTTTCGCTGATGATATCATTTTTGTGGATAAGACTAGAGAAAGAGTTCAGGAAAAACTTGAATTATAGAGGTCTACATTGGATTCTAAAGGCTTTAGTTTGAGTAGATCTAAAATTGAATGTATGGAATGTAATTTTACTAGAAGTAGCTCTAGTGGTAGAGTTGTAACTATGGGTGATCAAATCATTAAAATTTGTGAATATTTTAGATATCTCGAATCTATTGTTTAAGTGATGGTGATATAGATGGGGATGTTACTAGTAGAATTCAAGTTGGTTGGCTGAAGTGGAGGAATGCATTGAGCCTACAGTGTCATAGAAAAGTACCGCTAGACTAGAAGGAAAATTTTATATGATGGTGGGGATACCTTTAATGCTCTATGGCACATAATATTGTCCTTCCAAAAAAAAACATAAAAAAAAGGTTAAGTGTTGCTGAGATAAGGATGCTTAAGTGGATTAGTGGCTTGACATTTAGAGACAACGTGAAATGAATATAACTGTGAAAGGGTTGGTGTAGTTCAAGTGGCAAACAAGATTAGAGAGAGTCGTCTTAGATGGTTTTATCACATTAATTGTCAACAATTTGATGATCTAATTAGAAGAGTAGATGTTTTAGATTTGACTTATGTTAAAAAAGGTAGAAGTAGGCCTAAAAAGACTTGAGCATATTGTATAAAAAATGATCTTAATCTATTGGATATAAATGAAAATATGACACTCGATAGGATGCAATGGAGAAAAAGGATCATATAGCCGACTCCACATGGTGAGATAAAGGCTCCTTGTTGTTGTTGGTGGTTATTCTTATTAAATAGATTTTTTATTTATGTTGTTTTGTTTTGGTGTAAGCAAGCATAACATGATGATTCCTAAGAAGAATGGTTCTATTCTCTAATGCATGGATTGATTTGGCTCTTAGTTCAATTGTTGCCTTGGTAAAGTTCTATTTCAATTAATAGCTCTTTGTTAGACTATTGATTGAAATCCTAAAAATTCACCTTTGTTCCATATTAAATGGGTTAAGTTGTTGGTTGTTGTGATCGATTAACTGGTTTACATGTTATACAATTTTTATTGGAGTCATAACATATCTTATTTGCCAAGGTCGCTATTTGCTCATGTCAGTCCCATATAAATAGATAGTTGTGATTGGGGCTTTCTAGAGCAAACATAAACTTTTAGCTACCTCATTGATTTTAGATTATGTTGCATGACTTGCATGTAGTTACTGATAATTCCCTAATTCCATCTCCTCAATAGGAACGGGTACTATTAGCACTCAAGATTTTCAACAATTTTAAGGGTTCAAGATTCAATACCTTCGGAAATTAGATATCTATAATACAAAATCCAAAAAATATAATTTTCCTTTTATGCTGGATAAATTTTACAATTCTTCTCAAAATTGTGTGCTTGTTAGATGTTAAATTCTCTAAGTGAGAGGCAAGTGTTGTTCACTAACAAATTTCATCTTCTTGTATCAATGTGAAGCTTGATTCTCATTTTAGTGATTTTTTGTATTCCCACTTTCTATTCTACAAAATTTATGTTCTGCTTGTTGCCATGATTGATGTTAGTCAATCAAAACTATCACAAAGTAAAGTGTATGTTTTATGATTTCAAATTTCTTCTCAATTTTCTATCACTACTCATTTGAATATTTATTTTTTTATGATTATAATGAATTCTCCAAAAATTTTTATCTTGCATCAAGAGAATGTGAATAATTATTTTAACTGGTAATATATTCATTATAAATCAAAATTCGGAAATGCTCCAGTTAATTCATAGAACCAATTGGTTCATTAGGAAACGAAACCTTAAGCCATCTGGTTCATCGATACTACCAAATAAACTGAAGTAATAAATAAAAGCAACTGCACAAGTGAAAATATTAATCCAAGAAAGTCCAAGTGATAGATCCACATGTTAAATAAGCGTGTTAAGTATTAAAATATTTAAGAATAGCACTGCAGCAAATTGGAGAATTTCCTTTATCTCTAGCTTCAATGTTCAACTGCTCAAGATTATCTAATCTTAAAAAACATATCAACAATTCATTCTCCGCTTTACAAACTCTCTGCAGATCATGCTTGTCGTGTATAAAACAGAGTTGCAACTAAGGAAAAAACACAAAGTTAACATCTGAACCTGTTTTGGAGATGGGGGATTACAGTATGTTACTCATTTAGAATTTATTTAGCAATGGAGGTACAGCAGACTTTTTCGGTTTCCCATTTATTCTTGATCATTTTTGCATGAATTTAATATGGATGGATGTTTTCCCTTGATATCCCAATAAAATGGAGCTGTTGATGGACAAAAGAGCGGTCTAGCTTCTTTTTCAAAATCTTTTCCACTGAGAGAGAATAAGTGCTAAACAAGATTCTCAGTTCTAAAACATCCACTCTGTTAATCATCCTAATGGTACCAGTATCACTTGGTTCAAAGGTGTTAGCTAACTAGGCTATCCCTCCACCATGGCCTTCATCTATCCAACGTTGTCTCTCTCATAGGCTCCATTGCTAACCAAGTTTAACATCCAAATGGTGGTGTGGTTTTTTCTTGACTTGAAATGAAGAATAAGTTGGTGTGGTTTTTTCAATAGAGAACTAGAGGATACAAGCCTCAAATAATAATGAAAAAGAAATGGTGGTGATGGAACTGATCTTCCATATGTTAATAATATGCCATCTGATGATGTAAGGACAGCTCAAAAATATAGTGGAAATTTTGAAATTGAAAAACGAAAGAACAGCATTAAATTATGATGAAAATAAAGATATTGCTTACAACAAGTGAGCCATTAATCATACCCCACGTCATAAAAAAAGGAGATTAACATCACTTCAAAGTAAATCAATTGAGTATAGTGCATTAGATGCTAATCAGAGAAGAACAATGGCCTTTTGATTATTAGACTTATATTGAAGCGATGACTAAAGCTTTCTACATTATAAATCCCAGGCACAATCATTCTTAAATGCTTGTCATAATACTTGAAATCACTATAAAAAAAATTCCCCACTAGCTCCTAAAGTGATAGAATAAACTTGAGAAACTATGGACATTCTGCTATAACAAATCAAAATAGTATACTCAAAATAGGTTGAATCATCTACCTATATTGCAACTACTTATATGCCATCTGATGATGTAAGGATAGCTCAAAAATATAGTGGAAATTTTGAAATTGAAAAACGAAATAACAACATTAAATTATGATGAAAATAAATATATTGCTTACAACAAGTGAGCCATTAATCATACCCGTCATAAAAAATGGAGATTAACATCACTTCAAAGTAAATCAATTGAGTATAGTGCTTTAGATGCTAATCAGAGAAGAACAATGGCCTTTAATTATTAGACTTATATTGAAGCAATGACTAAAGCTTTATACATTATAAATCCCAGGCACAATCATTCTTAAATGCTTGTCATAATACTTCAAATCACTATAAAAAAAAAATTCACCACTAGCTCCTAAAGTGATAGAATAAACTTGAGAAACTATGGACATCCTGCTATAACAAATCAAAATAGTATACTCAAAATAGGTTGAATCATCTACCTATATTGCAAATACTTGTCTAGTTAATTTAAATGATGGATGGTGAGAATTTACTTCTTATTTCAAGTTGGATTTAGTACGAGAATATAAAAATTATTTCAATTTCTTTAAACTATAAATGTTATTTTAAAATTTTGCAATAAAATAGTGGACAGCAATTAAATCAACGATAAGATTAAATATATCGACAAGAATACCACTACAAATAAAGCGCTTATAAATTCTAAGCCCAAAAGACAAAAAGAGACATCTCTTAAGTCCATACATGACAAGTCAAGAAAAAGTGTCCTTAAGGGGCAATTATTAGCGTCTTTTATTATTTACCTTTTTTGTATTTATCTAAATGTGTAATTTTATTTGATAGTATTGAAGATCAATTTTGTTCTTTGTATGTGATTTTGACAGTATGTAGAATAAGACTTTTCTTATTTTTCTTCCTTATATATATGTGTGTGCGCGTGCGTTAGTTTTTACAATCTGTAGAAAAGTCTCTCTCTATTTTTCTCCTTTATACATGTGTGTGTATTGGTTATTAATAATTTTATTTAATAAAATATTTTAACAATTTTAAATTTATTAATTAAAAAATAACAAGCTGAATTAATATTTTAATTAATCATTAATTAATACTATATAAAAGTATTTAAATATTAACAAATATATATTTGATTGTACTGAACGAAAAAATAATATTAATTTATTTAAATTAAAATCTTTTAAAATTAATTAAGAATAATCACCAATATTTATTTAAATTTACAATTAATATACCAAACTTAATAATTTTAATTAATCTATTATTAATAGTAAAAAACTCTAATTTTTTGCCCCTCAAATTCCTTCCCCCAATTTCCAAATTCCTGAAAGCTTGGACAGCAAAGAGGCCAAGAAGTTATAATGGGTGCTCGTGGATGCATTAACAAGATTAGCTAAGAGAAGACATCAATAGGAGCAGAGACATGAAGAAAAAGAGTTCGTGAGGCCTGCAGATTTTTTAAATTTGGCTATACCACAATTTACTAAATCCAGCATTTGACGCAAAATATTGACGAAATGGGATAAACTTATGTAGGATTTAAAACATTCATTTTTTGGGTTTGGTAGGATTGGGGTTTGGTATGATTTAGGCTAAATCCTGATATAAATCCTGCCTAAATCTTGGCGTGAGTCATGCTATGAAACATCCCCCAAGGACAAAAAGCATTAAATTAAAATTTGACTCAAAAATTTGCTTTTCTTCTCTAATTGTGTGTTTTCATAGTTTCTTATGATGAACTAAAATAATCTATGGATGATTTATAACATATTTACAAATTATCTTTGATTTTATAATTTTTATTTTTTAATTTGAAGCTTGCACATTGATCTACCTCGAGACTTGCTCTTCACCTCAAGAAGAAAAACTACACTTTTTTCTCAATTTTGCCTTTATAAACCTTGGATGGGATCAGGTGACTAACATTGCTAGTTTGTTAAATCAAAAGGGAAAATCAAGGACTAATGCAAAGATGATCATGTATTAACTCTCTAATCAAGTAGAAAGCAGCTAAAACATTTAACAGAGTCAACATTTGCAACCATGTTATATAGATGAATAATTGAAACTAATTTCTACCTTGCTTCCTGTCAATATCTCCCCTCACCCTTTATGAGATATTGCATATTTCTTACATGTACCTCTCCCTCATCTAACAAAGGTACTCTTGATTTGGCCTTACTGGAAATAAAAAACTTGTATAAGCGGGTATAGGATTGGGTAAGTAGGCACTTTATGAGAAAACAGAAGGATATGTGAAAATGTCGATTTAATTTTCTTGGAAAATCATTTGGTGAAGAAGTTGTGTATTGTGTTGTATATTAATTTAATATGGTGTACATCAATAGGCCGCCGCAATTTAATAGAAAGAAAAAGTCAAGTTAGCTTATCTTAAGCTCTCTAACTTAGTAATCTTTCCCAATAATACTTTCTAGTGGGCGAAAAGGAACATTACAAAAATGGATGGACCATATGTTGTGAACTAGTGAAAAGAAACAAGAGAAGCCATTAGGGAACACATTCTATTTCCATTTTTATTATTTTTTTTATTTTGTTTATGGATTGATATGAATAAAATATAATTCATATTTTAAATTAAACCAATATTACTTTTATGGAATATATCATAAATCTATTTATGCGACTATGTTGTCGATAAGGGCAAAAGGAGGCACGGGTGAAAGCAATGACGACAATGTAGAGATAATCACAATGGCAACTGGAATGATGATAGTGATAACCGATGACCAGTGGCTATAAAGTTGCCCAATGTGATGCACGAGATCAGGTGATTTAGTTTAGCATTTAAAAATAATTAAAATATCTAGAAGTCATTTTTTGTACATTAAAAAAACTTCCAAAAATAAAAAATAAAAGTAATTACAAAACAATAACCCAACAAATTTTTAAAAGAAAAATATAAAAATAATCAAAGTGATGTCAAATAAGGCCTTGAGACAATATCTTATTCTATTGTGTTGATTTGTACTAGACCTTATTGGTGTTGAGTAGTAAAAGATAATACTTATTTAGTAACATTATCAATTACAATGTTGCAAGCGTTGTAATTATTTAATAAATTTATATATGATTCAAACATTAAACAACATTATTAAAAGTTTTAAATTCTTAAAATATAATAATTCAATCATAACTAGCAAATAATTAATTAAAAAATTCTTACTTAAAGGAAGCAACTGTCATTCATAATTTTTTTTCAATAAAAAATCCAAATCACCTTTCTGAAAGAGTTAATTTTCTATAATATTTCTTCTCATATTAGCAAAATCAAAGTCCATTGAATTACTTCTATTTTTTCAAAAAACAAAATCACGTATTTAAAAGCATTAATAATGTTGAATCTACTTTCTCTCTTGTTTTACCATAAATCCCATATTTATTGAATCTAAAAAATGCAAGAAATACAACTTAGATACGCAGCTTGAGGACCAATCACAAACTCTTATTCTCTTTCACGCATTGCAAATCAAGCAAAGCATTACAACCAATTAGCTCTCATTAAAAGCTCAACTTCTCCTTCACATGTCACCAATCTAGTCCATGTCATCCCCAAGCTAGCAACTATAGCAAGCAACTTCCACATCTCCTTCACACATCATCGGTCGCATATATGACTTACCTTAGTGAGCTCCTGTGTTTATGGTGTAGGGTTTAGGATTTTTGGTGAATGCGAACACAGTAGAAAAGGAGGGTTTTATTTATTTACTGTAATAAAATAATCAATTTAATTAACTAAGCATTTGAACATACCCAGTATGGTTAAATACTAATAAAGTTTTAATGATTTTAACTAAACCTTAAGTAATCATTTTTTAAAATTTATAAATAACTAATTCTAATTAATTATCCCCATAATCATTATTTAATAATTCTATGTTTAATTATCCTAAATAAACACATTAAACCTTTCATATTATAATTATACCCTTAAATAATATTAAAATTAGTCTAATTGTAAAAAAAATCATTTAGTAATCAGTATTTATAATTATTAGTTATGTTATAGAATTAATTTTTCAGTAAATATAATTATAAGTGATTAATTTAGAATTCAATTAACTCCTAAAACCCAAAAAAATTGCCAAAACTATTTACCAAAATTTAAGGAAATTGAACATTTTTCAAACCAAACAATTTTCAAGATTTAACATCAAGAAATTATTAAATCCTACTTAATATTTCTAGTCAACAAACGCTAAATTAACACATTAGAACATGAACAAAATACAAAAAACATCAGAAAACTTCACCCTAATTATTTTATTATGAAAATCCAAATGGCATAAAATAACAATCATCAGTTGTTAAAGAATAAACATAATGGGCAGGTTAGTGAGTCATTTTAGGTCTTAGGTAGCTATTTATGTATTTTAAAGCAACACTAAGATTTTGGTAGTAAATCAATACTCTTCTTGTGAAAAAACTAAAGCAAAATGGAAAAAATAACTTAAATTTTGTTATTTTTCTGCTTTTCTACAAGTTTAATAAAGGGTTCATATCAAACCGTGGTCTCATTACAGCTATAGCCAGATGTCCCATCAGCATCTTAGGCTTCGTCTGGGGTCGCGTTTCTCGAGTGGCGCAGCCACAAGCCGCACTTTTTTTAATTTTGCATTTGTTGTCGCGTTTTCGCGGTGTGTGAAAAAATTCTGCAAAACGTTAGCCTCGGGTCAAACCCGCGGCCCGCGTTTCTAACCCCACGGCCCACGTTACAACTCCATTTTTTTTACTACGCTACCCTCTCTCGCCCCTCACATCCAAGCCCTCTCTTGCGAATCTTCTCTCGCGATTGCGTCGGCTTCTCCCTCCCCTTTCTCGCACCGGATTCTCCCTCTCCAAACAGACCCTAGTGGTTGGCCCCATCTGCCGTCTCGGTTCATGCCTTAGCGCTCGCCCGTGTGTCTCACTCCGCACAGGATTTCCCGTCTCCCATCTCACATCGCCCTCTCCGTAGTGAGAAAGCCCGCAACGACTCCAAAGTATCTTTCCGAGGTGCTTCCGAACTTTTTGTTTTTTAAGCGACCTTAAAACTCACATCTTGTTTTCTGCATCAATTTTGTTTTTTTATCTTTTTGGATTTCAGATTCACATGAGAAATTCTTTGAGCATATAGATCTACAGTGAAGCTTGCTCTTAGATTTAACATATAATTTTTTGTTTTTGGTTTTTTAGCTGTTGGATTTATTAGTTCCATTGTCTTCAATGGGAAGAAACAAAGGAATGTTTGTTTTATCCATCTTATGCCAAATTTATTTATTTTAAGGGATAATTACATACACAACATCTAAAACAGATGTTTTTATTTTGAAACTCGTTGTTTGGAGGTTTTCCTAAACCTTTGTTGAACTTGGTTAGGTAGATATATGAATCATGCAATTGTAATATTTTCACTGTGACGTTAACAATTTCAGTAGTATGTGTGTAAATATCAAAGTTTAGGTACTAAATATGCGCATATATAAGAATTTTGTGGTATGTATGTGAATGTCGTGAGGATCATTCAAGACTTTCCAACAGCAAAAATCGAGAAATAAATAAACAACATTACTACACAAGGGCAGAATGGTCATTTGTCCAAAAACAGCTACCACACAGCTGATTTCAAACTACAAAAACAAACATTCAGTTATCTTTTGCGCAGTACCTTATTGATAAGTTGCAGCTGCCCCAAACAGATCCTTAATGCCTGCTTACTCATCTACAAAATTTTCCCCCTTTCCACATCACAATCATATATTTCATCAAACCTTCCTCGTTTTCTGATTAAGATTTCCACGTTCCACCTTTGTCGTTCAATGCTCTCGCTCAATTTTGTCAAAAGTAGGCATCCAAGAAATATTTTATGAGTCATCGCAAGCTCTGTCAAATCACTTGAATGGTCATTTTATGGCCAATTATGCATTGTTTCTCCAAGCAACCAATGCAAACATATTCTAATAGGATTCTCTTTTCTCTCCTTCCAAATATTCCCGCCTACAAGTGATAATGACTCATTATCTAGTTTTGCAAGATATGTTGAATCCCTATGCCTATCACCCGATCCCAAACCAAAATACATGCCAACACACATCTTATCCCACCAAGCTCACAATAGCCACAATATGTCACCCTCCACCTAAATCTTGCATTGCCAACCTTAATCTCACCGAATCCACATGCCTAAACCACATGCAAGCTTGCAGCGACCAGCAGCCACCACTGCGGCCTCCAGCCAAATCTTGCAGATCTCATCATTGCCCGCATCCTCTAGTGATGAGCTTGACCTTGAGAACAAAGTCATTGTGAAGGGGCCGGTAATGTTATGGAATAAATGTAATGGGCAATATAGTGGGTCATTATGGATCATTGGTAGTTAGGCTTATTAGACATTTTAATGAGTCATTTGAATGTTGTTAGCATCTAAATACTCTTAATAACATAGTATAAAGGCAAGGAAAGTGAAGAAAATTTGAGCTATGGATGCATTCAGTTTTAGGCATTCTAAAATTGCTTCCCCCATGGATTTCTGAAAATTTAGACAACAAGTCGCCTAGATATCATGAATCCCTATGTTCTGTTTTTTCTCTGTTTTCTGCAATTTCCACAGTAGGTTCATATTATCAATTCCCGATAAATGCATCCATCCCCTTCACTCTTTCTCTAGGGTTGAACACGTTATGGCTAACCGAATCTACTATGTAGGAACGAAGAACGAAGACGAAGTAGATAGAGAGGTGGGAATGGAACGAAGACTGATGAAGGGAACTTACTCTCGTGTGGATGTGTCGACCATCTGGCAGACGGAGAGGGCGATCATTGAGGTCTTGCCGGTCCCAGACTGAGCCTGGGCTATAACATCGCGGCCGCTCACTATGGGCATGATGGCCCTCTGCTGGATCGCCGAGGGTTTCTCAAAGCCGTAGGCGTAGATCCCACGAAGGAGATCATCACGGATCCCCATCTGATCGAAGCTCGTAATGGCCTCAACGCCCGGGGTTGTCTCGAATACCAGGTTGTCGTCCTCCAACCGCGTAGGACGGCCACGGACAGGAGCCGCCACCACGGCTGCCATTGGAACCAAAGAATAACTGCGCGGCGGTAGTATCGAAGGCGGGGTGGAGGGGAACGGAATTGGGTTTGGGATCGGGCACACTATAAACCCTTCAGAACAAGTCCCGTTTTTTACACCTTTATAGACCGGCTTCTTATTAGAAGCTCTCCGGGGGCTCCCTTCCTTTGCCCCAGTTCAAAACCATTGCTTGTAAATTCTTCGTTTTCTGACCGCGGGCAAGCTCCGGTGTCCCACGGTTCGCAAAAAAACAGCGGCACTCTATATCCTTAGCTAACCTTGCTTCACTCTCTCCTATCCCTAGATCGTCCCAGTCTTCCAGAGGTATCTATTTTTAGCTTATTGTGAGGAGAAAATGTTGGATTAACATATTTTGGATTTAAATTATGTCCTAGCCTTTTTTTTCTTTTTTACTCAATTCACTGGAGACGAGAGAATTAATGCCATTTTTCCTTCTTTTTTTTCTTTTTTGGAATGGGGGTGTATACTATCTGAGAGGAGGAACAACAGATTTTGAGGAGAAGAAAATGTTGGATTCCTTCATTTCATCTAAGTTGCTCGTGCTTAACCCTTGAGCTTTGCAACGGTTCTTCAGTATTTTGAGTTGTATAACACTAAAATATGTTTTTCTTTTTTTTTTATTTTGTAATTTTTGTGTCATTCTGCAATTTTGAGATGATTTTTTAGCATTAAATAGAACATATTATTAAACAGTGGAAGCACAATTTTTTTTTGGGTTGTATACCTGATTTGAATATTCAAAACAGTGGGCTATGAACCGAGGAAGTACTTTCTTTGGATTGTTTGACATATGTGTAATATGTTATTGATGTATTATGGAGATTTCTTTTTTATCTTCTCTAATTGTGGGCATTTAACTAACCACATATTTCATATATATTTTCATATCTTCCTTTTAACAAGTGAAATTCATATTTGAATGCTCACGATTTGTTTGATCACTTTACACATAAAGGTGACTGGTTTGTTTGGTCAATTTGCACACAATAAGTGCAATTATTCACTTTGTGCTTCTAGTTTGAATCCACAATTTAGTTTACTGTGCATAAAGGATGGAAGGGTTTTTGGAAAAATTCTATTCAGACATAAGATTTAGATTTCCCATTTTATTATATACATGTTCATTCAATTTGTAGGTTTTTCTTGAAAAATTGAAAAAAGTCATCAACATGAAGATGTGGGGCTTCATTTCCTTAGCTAATGTTACATATTATCTTTCTTTTGTTTGGCTGCATGAACAATGATGGTGGTTTTTTTATAAAATGTTGAGGACTAGCTAGTTATACATGAAAATAGTAGTATTTAGGTGTTCCATATGTAATTACATAAAAAATTTGTGGTGAAGATATTTATTTTGTAGTTGGTTTACTTGCAAATTTGATGTAGTTGGTTTTCCGTACAAGAACTTACCAATTTCTTATATCACCCGACAATTATTCAAAGTTTATAATGTTTTAGTGCACAGTCCATTATCCTATTTATCATATAATAATTGAAATTATAGATGCAAGAACTAATGGGTAACATACGAGACACCACGTCATCTGCTATTTGGGAAAATGATACCAAAATGGTTTTTTGTGACATATGCTTGCATAAAATTGAGTTAGGAGATAGACCAACAACTCATTTTAGCAAAGAAGGTTGGCAAAACATTACAAAAAAAAATTTCAATAAAGAACAAGTAGATTGTACGATCGAACATAGTTAAGAAAATAAATGTGACCAGTTTAAAAAAAGATTGAAAATTTTGGAAGAAACTCAAAAAATGATCAAAAAGACTTGGTTGGGATCCCATAAAGAACACCGTTGATGCGTCACCTGAGTTGTGGAAGGAGAAGTTTGAAATACGATAAATTGAACGAAATGTAAAATTATTTTATCTAAACTATTTTAGTGCATTTGTTGTGGTGACTTCTCTTCTTCATAGTACGAATGGCAGGTCGCACCAAATTTAAAAAAAATTATGTACCGTGGTATCAAAATTGAGCTAGAGAAGAAGTTCAATCTCATGTTTAGTTGCATTGTCGCAAAGGGTGGTAATTCATAAACTTTTCAAGAATCACAAGAGCAGAGAGATAGTCCAATTGAACCAACTCAAAGAGCGTCCCATAACATCCCTGAGCACAGTGAGTCCAGTCACGCCAAGACACCACCCTCTTTAAAAGCAAAGGTTGGTTACAAAAAAAAAATTGACTTCTTGATGTGGTTTTCATGTATGCGTTGTAAATATCTTTCAATACTACAACGCAAACACGACAGCGCAATTAGCAAATATGCTGATCAATCACAATAAAATCACTTTAGTATAAATAGTTTTATATTTTAAAATCTTTAAGCTGTCAAACTTAATAATTACACAAGTATACGTATCACTCAAGTAATAAAGAACTCTAATGGAGTCTTAAGTATCGATCCCACAGGGAGATGAAAATTCTTATGATTAAAATGTAAAACACAATATTCAAACTATAAAAACTTAAGTAAGAAAAACAAATCTAAAGTGAATTTAATGAATGCTAAATGAAATGTACCTAAAAAAACTAAGTTAACTAAACTATTTTCTAAACTTCAAAGTTAAATTTACTAATACTAAATAAAGTTTTGTAACAAATAATTCAAATTTAAGAAAACATCCTTCCCCTTTATAATGAGTTTAAGGATTGTGAAGTAATTAAAATCATTTAAAATTATATATATAATTGTATTATGTCAAATAGGAGCAATCCTATTCTTTACTACCTATCGGGTGCATAAAGAACATTGACTAATCCAGAGTTTGATCCCTAAATCCGAGATTAGGTTGAGAGGATACTGGCTCCCACTCCAGAGCTCCCACTTCTCCCTCCCCTGAGGGCTAAAAATCTTGCTTTAGTTTCCAAGTAACTGGACCAAATTGAAGATTTTAGACTGTCACCCTAAAATCTCCAATTTTACGCCCATTGAAATATATTTCCCTATTTATTTGCACTCAACCCCATGAACTACATTCTCACCCATGAAATTAAATGCGACTCTTACCTTGTTGTAGAAAGCATAGCCCTTTCGGATCTTATGTTTTTCAACAAATTTTAACATTTCAATTGGTCAGATCAAATAGTAAATTAAGATTAGAGTTCAAATCATCACAATTTATTGACATTTAAAACCTTTTACATCAATATTAATTCTTCATAAATCCATATCTCATTTTATGGAGAAGGATAAAGAAGACTACTCAGAATTCATGAGAAGGATACGACAAAACATGGATTATATATATAAAAATAAGTTTACAAAATAAAGAAAGGAAAGAATGCAACTTATCTCACACTCATTCTCAAGCAAATCCCTTGAAGTTCTCTTTAAGCACTTTCTCTCTTTACAATCACACTAAATTCTCTCTTAGAAATGCAATGAAGAAGAAATCTCTCACATTGTCTTTCCTCTTACAACTCTAGAAGAATATCCTCTCCAAAACCTAACTCTCCTCCAGGAGTTCACACGCCACTCTTCTCTCTATACTTCTTAATAAGGCCGCTAGCCTTATCTTTAAAGAAATTCATAATTCCCTCCTTTTTTCTCAAGTGGCACACCTCTTCTCATCAAGAGACAAGTCTCTTCCTCCAAAAGACATATCTCTTCATTCCAAAGCCTTTTCAAAGTATCTAAATGTATTAAAACACTCCATTGGGCATTTGAATTACTTGAAGCCTTCTAGAATCTCTCAAAAATAGTCAATAACTGCAACAATTCTTCTAAATTCATCTTTGGTGTCGCTTCTTTATAAAATGACACCTCTGGCACTAATTTGCTGAAAAACTGCTTTTTCACTCCAAATTTCTTTCTTTTTGCTCATTTTTGCTCCAAATACCTAAAATCAATATACCTGCAACAAAACATAAAAATATCATTCATTAAAATGCAATATCACTAAATTTAAGCATAAAATATATACACAAAATTTCACATTTTTTTGGTGTATCAGAATTCTCTAAACTTAAATATTACTTGTCCTCAAGTGACTCTTTTACTACTTAAAAATATGACTTATGATAAAGTTAACTTATAAACATTTATAATATGGTTTAATAAATGTAATAGTATAACTCAAGAAAATTTTTTAATAACTTAGGTCAAAACTAAAAGTATAAGAACACCTAGTAGTCAAGTCTAAGATTTCTGAATCTCTATTCATTTAAAGAAGAACTATAATTTGTTATAACAAAGATACTTAGAATGTCCATATGAAAAAGAATTTCATGAAAACTTTATTAGTAAGGATGTTAATATTCCAATACAAGTTTAGAAAATGTAAAAAAGCCTTTTTTCCTCAAGTTGATTGATCCAATTTTTTTTTATGTAAGGATTTATGAAGTTGACACCACTACAGTGCCAAAAACTTGATCCTTGTATGAATAGTAAGTTGTGTAAAATATATAATTATAGGTAATTAATAATGAGATTCTATGCAAGTATACATATCATTATCAAGTAATAAAGGACTTTCTATTTAAGCCATAAATATTGATCCCACAGGGAAGGTGTAAATTGACAATGATAAGTTTTACTAGGAAATTTACAGAAAATCAAACGAAATCACTGTCACTAATTTTGGAATGTTGAGATGTTATCAAAACTAAAGTACTTAACTATTAGCAAAATAGAAATGCAAAGTTTAAAAAGTAAATACTAATCTACTAACTATGTTTATGTAATGAAGATTTCTTATAAGAAAAGCATCCTTCCCACCACAATGAAGTTCTAGTAAAATGAAATGAGATAAATGTTTATAATATGTATTGTGCCAAATAGGAATAATTATAATTCTCTACCCTGATACAGTGCATAGAAGATCATTGTCTAATCCTAGGTTTAGTCCCTAAATCCATGGCTAGGGGCTAGGAGGAACCCGCCTCCCACTCCAGAGCTCCCACTTCCCTTCACTTCAAAGCTAATTCTCGCTTTAGTTTTTAAACACTAAGACTAAATTGAGGATTTTAGTCTGTCACCCTAAAGACTCTCCAATTCTACACCCAACAAAGAATATTTCCCTATTTATTTGCACTTAATTCCATGAACGAATTTCTACTCCATGAAATCAAATGTGATCCTCACTCTATTGTAGAACTCATACTCCATTTCACAGATCATATGTTTCACAACATATTTTAACAATTCAATTGGCCAAATCGAAATGTAAATTAAGTTCAGAGTTGAAAAATCTCAGAGTTGAAAAATCATCACAATTTATTTTATATTTTAATATTGGCACATCATATTATGTTTTC
Source organism: Phalaenopsis equestris (assembly GCF_001263595.1). Taxonomy (NCBI): domain Eukaryota; kingdom Viridiplantae; phylum Streptophyta; class Magnoliopsida; order Asparagales; family Orchidaceae; genus Phalaenopsis; species Phalaenopsis equestris. The sequence continues at coordinate 410,005 of NW_018252300.1, forward strand.
ATCTCACCATATCTCAAAGTAGGGAGAATGATAGAGGAAACTACTCAGATTTCATGAGAAAGACACAACAAAACACAAATTTCATATATAAAAGAAAGTTCATACAACACTAATAAACAAAAAAGCTTATCTGAAACTCTTTCTTAAAGCAAATCCATTGTAGCATTTCCTTAGAAATGCAGGAAGAAGATATCTCTTACTTTTCTCCTTCTCCAACACTCTTACAAAAAGTTTCACACTAAATCTCACCACACAAACTCTAAACTATAAAATAAAAATTACTAATGGACTCCAATATAATGGTGGAATGAAGATGGATTATGAAGAATGGCAAAAATGGAGCGTGGTGAAACATTTTGGAGTGAAAATGAGTCCATTTCCTGATGAAATTTGGCCCCAAATAAAGCCCAAGGTCGGTTATCCAAGAGGTGCCTACAAAAACTCTTCAAAAATCATCCAAATACATCGAACCTTCTAGAAATGGGGGTTGAACAGCCTTTGGCACCGTCGACACTGCCCTTAGCGCGGTCGATGTTGGGTACTTCTTCAAAAACATCATTTTGACTCCAAATTCCATTTTTTTTTGTTTTATTTTTGCTTTAAGTCCTAAAAATCAACAACCTGCAAGAACATATCAAAATACCTTTCATTAAGGTGCAATATCACAAAAAATAAGTATAAAATATGGGTCTAAAAATGCATATATTTTCAGTGTATCAAAATCCCCCAAACTTACATGTTACTTGTCCTCAAGTAACTCCTCTACTACATAAACATATGACTTATGGTAAAGAATTTAACTTCTAGACTTCTATATTTAAGTTCTCTAAACATAATAGTATAACTTAAGAAAAATTCAAAACAACTCCAGTTAATACTAAAGGTGCTAGGATATTCAGTAATTAAGTCTAAGATTTCTGATCCTCTATTTCTTTCAAAAAAAAGTGCAATTTGTCATAATAAAGTTACTTAGAAAATTCATATGAAAAAGAACTTAATAAAACTTTATTAATCATTAAGCTAATACTCAAATAAAAAGTTTAGAAAATGTGTCCAAGGCTTTTTCCTTAAGTTGATATAAGTGAAGCTAATTTTTAATTAGGCATCTTTGCAAGCTTCTCCCCACATCTTTTTTCTTTTTTCTTTACTTAGAATCATTTTTAATCCTTTTTTTTCTTTTCTTTCTTCTTTTTTTTTATGTATGTGAGGATTATTATATCTAGATTACCTTTATTTATTTTTAACTTCACTGTCCTCTTCTTAAATTTAAAAACTTTTTACATTTATTCACTTAACAAATTTATATTAACTTAAAAATTACACAAATTTTAATTCTTTTCTTTCTACATGAATCTTTTAATATTTTTAATACTTCAAAAATACAGATTCCTTTACTTAAAATAGAAAAACATAGTCTTATTCTCTTTTACCAAATATCTTAGTCTCTAGAATTAACCTTTATTATTGAAAATTTTTTACTTAAAAAATTTACTATATATTTAGAAACATAAATATAGTTATCCAAAGCTAACTCCTAATACCAAAGGTCATGTTAAATTTAAAATTTTTGATAATATAGTTAAGTGAGGATAAGTAAAATTAAGTTCTCTCTTTTCTTTTTTTAAAATAAATTTTCTCTCCCCAAACTTAATTTTTTTAAAAAAGATTTACATGAAGAACTTTAAATTAAAGATGAAAATAAAAAATTATTTTACTTAGAAAAAAAATATTCAACATAGGTGGGTCTGTTAAAGTGATAACGTTTTTAATAGAGTTTCTGAAAATACGATCGACCTTAGTGATGTGCTAATATGAAAAACTACAAGGCTTAACACATTAAATTGCACATAATATATATAAAATTTCTTGAGAAAGAGTTAATTACAATACATATAACAAAGAGCTGAAACTAACCACAGAACTAAACTAAATTCTAAAAATGAAAATAATTTTATACATTACAGTTTCACATTACAACATAACAACAGAGTCTCAACAATATCACAAAACAAACAATACAATCACAAAGTACAACACAAACAAACAAACAAAAAGATCACCAGTCATCATCTTCTTCATCATTAACATCTAACTTCTGCAGCTGATATGGAGTATAAACAGGGTGAATAAGGAACTGAACTATGTTATCAACCCTCAGGTATTTCATTAAAACATCATCATAAGCAACATCATATTCAAATTTCTAGCGAATCAGATCATCTGTATGAGAATTTCTGGCCTCCATGCTCTTCATCCTATGATACATCCTCAAAATATCTCCTTGCTGAATCATCATCTGGTCCAATAACTCCATGATACTGGGGTCACTTGAAGTAGGCTCACTAAAAGTAGGGGTCCTAAAGTAGAAGTAATATCAATGACCTTACTTCCAGATCTTCAATCAACATGGGACTCATCAGTCTTAATGTTTGCAGGCCCAATCTGTCTCTGAGGCTCAATTCTCTCCTCATAAGGTCTGAAATAAACTCTTGCATGCTCACAAGTGTATAAATGAGAGCAGGGTGTGCCAATCCACCAG
>NW_018252300.1:412920-419551 GCF_001263595.1 Phalaenopsis equestris
AAAGTTGGCATAAAATCCCATAACTATCCCAGCTATCGCATCGACAGTAAAATAGCAGATTTTTTCCCATTGCCGAGCGATAATCAATTGTTCAACTTCTCCTCCTGGATTTTTGAAACCTTAATCCAGAATCACTTTCTTATTTTCTCGAAGATTATGAAATCGAGAACTAGCTTTAAAGCTAACAAACTTTTGCTCGTCATATTCTATGTTTCTTTTGCTCTATCTAGTAGGAAATCTAGAAAAAATTGATAAAAATCTGAATAAATTCCAAAATTTTGAAAATCAAAATGTAAAGAACTTTAAACTTAAATCCACTAAGTAAAAGTTTTTCACCAAAGCATTTTCTAAAAATCTCTCAAAAAAACCCAAAACTTTTGGATTTAGGCAATGTGAGAAAAATCTTCTAGAGAAAATGAAATTTGAAGTTCCTTTGCCTCTAAATCGCCTCAAATCTGCCCAAAATCAAGCCCTAGGTGCGAAAACCAAAGGTTGAAGGTGACTTTAGGGGTAAAAATGGAGGTTTGTTGTGGAAATTGTGAAATGAAGGGGTTATTACTGCTGTTGGGTCGAAGGCGCCGTCGGCTCCCATGCCAGCGTCGTCGGCGCTGAAGGCCCAAAATTCACTATTTGATTTTTTCAAATTTTCAATTTCCTTTTAATTTACTCCAATGTTTTTTAGTACTTTTAAACATAAATTTTTATCTAAAAATAATTCACAAATAAACATTCACAAACATTCATTTTCACAAACAACAACAAACTAACTTTTATATATGAAAATACGATTTTTACAAACACATTTCACAAATCACACATTCACACCTATTAAGCCAACTAATTATAAATCAACGTCAAAATCAAGCCGCAACACGAAACACTGACACAAAACTATAAACATAATCAAAATTCAAAATTCTAAAGCAAAAACAAGCCAAACCAAATCAAATCAAATCCACACAATGACATCAAATACATAAATATTCTTAAGCAAGTAGAGAATCCAAAGTCTTCAGCCATTCTGCTTCATTTTCAGTGCTTTAAAATCCTCTAATATCTCCCATGGATTAGTAAGGAACATATAGGTTGTAGAAGGATCGGTACGAGAATTGATCTATCGAATTTTCTTCGATCCACCCATTTTATTTAAATATCCGAACTAATCCTGCTTCAAAAGTTCCAGTATGATCAAAATTTTCTTTCATTCTCCAATCAAGGTGATAAAAAATGTACTTAAGATCTTCGACTGCATTCATAATACTCTGAAGTTCCCATTCAATTTTCTTCAATTTTGTTCTTTAAAGCAATTGACTTCTTACTATTAGTGGTATTAATGAAGTTGAAGCATTGAAGGATGATCCATAATAGCATTTAGTGCTTCATTTCTATTACAAACATACTGATCATCAATAAGAATCATGTGCTCCAATGATAGTAAAACTTTTTCCCAACATTCATATGGCACTTGGGATTGATTGCAAATCAGAAAAATTGTAGAAGGATGCCCAAGTCCATAAATTGAATTATTCATAATGATACCCATAACCGATTTAAATATGATTGATCCTATATCAATAGGTTTTTTCATTTGAATACAGCAGTTTAAAATAACACTTTCCTTGGTGACTCTACTAATCTTCATAGTAGGGAGTAATTTTGCACAAATAAAGAAATGTCACTGCTTTAAATTTAGATTAAGTGATGAAGTAGGAGAACTAATATATCCTTCTTCTAGTACTTCCCACATATCACTTTCATCTGTCAGAAAATTATAAACATCTTGCATCAAATCTCACGTAGGAATGATATTTGTATAATTATAGATTGGAACATTTTCTATCATTCATTAATCCTCGCAGGAGTAAATGGTATAGCCTTACCTCCTACGAAGACAACTCCATAGGTAATTCCATGTAGATTTGCATAGAACTCCTTCACTTCAGGCACAACAACCACAGTGGTAGTGTAACACAGAACTTCCCATTGCCTTTGCAAAATGATCTTGTCAACTGGAGCACTTGGATTTATTAATCCATGATTAACAAATCCTCTCTCCTTGAAATCTCTTCTTCATAATAACTATATTGTATAATCTCTACACATCAAAACTAATAAACTTTCATCTATTGAAAACTCCATACCTTGAAGTAGTTCTGGAATTATAAGCCATGGAATCCAAAAATAGCAAGTTTCTAGGCGTCATAGGAAGTTCTTAGGACTTTAAAAACACCTCCCGACGGTTATTATGGAGCGAAATCCCGCCAAAGTCCACCAAAAGTTGTTTGAACCGTCAAACCACTCTCGGTGTCGTTGGTGCTCCCAATTAGCACTGCCAACACTGAGGTCTGTTTTCTTGGGAGTCGTCGGTGCCCATTCTGACGCCGTTAGCGCCAGTGGCCAAAATTTTGCGACTTTCATTTTTCATTCAATTTAATTCCAACTTTTTCTCCAATACCAATATTTGACTTAGTTTATAATAAATATAATTGTGTAGGATTATTATATACTAATTTATAAGACACTTATAAAAAAAATAGTAATACATAGACATATGTGTATGGGTTGCCTCCCATAAAGCACTTGGTTTAACGTCGTCAGCCCGACACACCATTTGCTTAGTTGGGTTGATTTAACATTAAAACTTTTTTAAATTGAGGTATGTTCTCTTCATAATAATGTTTCAGATGATGCCCATTAACTTTAAATACCTTTCCAATGTTAGAATCTTTAATAACAACAGTTCTATAATGATAGACTTTAATCACTTTAAATAGTCATAACCATCTGGATTTCAGTTTTCCTGGAAACAATCTCAATCTTGTATTATATAATAGAACTTCTTGTCCAAGTTCAAATTTCTTCTGAATAATCTTTTGTGATCATGCCATATTTTCATTTTTTTCTTTATAAATTTTTGCATTATCATATGCTTCATTTCTTATTTCCTCTAGTTCATTGAGTTGCAATAATCTTTTCTCACCAGCATCTTTTAGATTAAAATTAAATTCCTTAATAGCCCAAAATGCTTTATGCTCTAATTCTACTAGTAAGTGGCATGTTTTTCCAAATATCAGTCTGTATGGGGACATTCCTATAGGAGTCTTAAAAGAAGTTCTATATGCCCATAATGCAGTACTAGTATAGGAGACCAATCCAATTTATAAGGATTTATAGGTTTTTCTAAAATACGTTTAATTTCACAATTTGATATCTCTGCTAGACCGCTAGTCTGAGGATGATAACTAGTAGAGAATCTATGCATAATATCATATTTCTTAAATAATTTTTTGATTCTCTTATTCCTAAAATGAGATCCTCCATCAGTAATAATTACTCTCACCATTCCATATCTTGTAAAAATATTTTTAATTAAAAATTTAGAAACACTCCGAGCATCACATCCGGGTACAACAATAGCTTCAATCCATTAGGACATATAATAAACAATAAGTAATATATATATGTTTCCAAATGAAGGGATAAATGATCCCATAAAATCTAATCCACACACATCTAAAATTTCAAGTTCCAATGTGTAATTTAGAGGCATTTCATTTCTTCTAGAAATATTTCCTACTCGTTGACATCTATCGCACATTTTAATATATTCATTAACATTTTTAAAAATTTTAAAAATAAAAATAGTAGGCCAATAAATTCAGTGTGCAAAATCTTATATACAGTTCTACTTATTCCAAAATGTCCTCCAAATTCAGAATTATAGCATCTTTCAATTATCTGTTGAGTTTCTTCATAAGACACACATCTTCTAACAATTAGATCTTTACATTGTTTATATAAATATGACTCATCCCAAAAATAGTCTTTAGAATCATATATAAATTTCTTTAATTATGAATTTTTCATATCAGGTGGTAAAATATCACTTACAATATAATTCACTATATCAGCATACCATGGTACATCCATTTCATCAATATTATATAACTGTTCATCAGGGAAATTTTTTAAATTTCATTTGCAAAATTAGTTAATATTTCTATTTTTATCCTAGACAAATGATCAGCTGTTTGATTATCATTTCCCTTTTTATCAATCACGGTAAATCAAACTCTTGCAAATAGAAGTATCCATCTCATTAATCTTGGTTTAACATCTTTCTTTTGAACTAAGTATTCAATAGCAGATTGATCTGTATGCACTATACATTTAGTTTCAATTAAATAAGGTCTAAATTTATTAAAGGCATAAACAATAACTAATAAATCTCCTTCAGTAGTAGTATAATTAATTTGAGCATCATTTAGAGTCTTACTAGCATAATATATAACTTTAAAAACTTTATCGTGCCTTTGTCCTAATACAACCCCAATAGCATAATCACTAGCGTCACTCATTATTTCAAATGATTTTTCGAGTCAGGTGGCACTATTATGGGTGTAGTGACTATTTTTTTCTTTAATAATTCAAATGCTTTTATGCATTCCTCATCCAAATCAAATTTCTTATTTTTTTTTTAAAAGTTGGCATAACGACTTAGTTATTTTTGAAAAATTTTATGTGTAGCGCCTATAAAAACCAGCATGTCCTAGAAAACTTCTCACTCCTTTAACATTAGTAGGTGGTGGTAATTTTCTATAACTTAGATTTTTGCAGGATCTACCTCCATACCTTTTTCAGAAATTTTATGCCCAAGCACAATACCTCATGCAACCATAAATTGACATTTTTCCTAATTTAATACTAGGTTGACTTTTTCACATACTTCCAGAAGTTTTTCTAAATTATTAAGACATAACTCAAATGAAGTCTCAAATTTAGAAAAATCATCCATAAACACTTCCATTCCATGTTCTATAAAATTGCTAAAAATTGACATCATGCATCTTTAAAATGTTGCAGGTGCATTGCATAGTCCAAAAGACATTCTATGAAAAGTAAATGTTCCATACGGGCTTGTCAATGTTATTTTCTCTTGATCCTTTAGAGTAATTGGAATTTGATGATAACCGGTATATCCATCTAAAAAGCAATAATATTTATTCCCAACAAATCTATCCAACATTTGGTCTAGAAAGGGTAAAGGAAAGCTATCTTTTTTGGTGGCCATTTTTAACTTTCTATAGGCACTACAAATTTACCAACCAGTAACTTGTTTTATTGATATTAATTCATTTTCTTCATTACTTTCAAAGGTCACTCCCCCTTTCTTTCTTCTTTCTTTGGAACACAGTGAATTGGGCTTACCAAGCACTATATGAAATATGATATATAATTCCAACATCTAACCATTTTAAAATCTCTTTTTTAACATCTTCTTTAATTATTATTGTGTTTAATCTTCTCTGAGGATCAACTTTAGTTTCATATTATTCATCTAATAAAATTCTGTGCATACATATTGAAGGACTACTTCATTTAATATCTGCTAATATCCATTCAAAAGCCTTTTTATACTTGTTCAACATTTCTATCAACTTTTGTTCTTGAATTTTGAGTTAACTCAAAAGATATAATAATAGACAATGTAGATGACTCTCCTAAAAATACATACTTTAAATGGGCAGGTAATATCTTTAATTCAAGTTCAGGTGGTTTAATACTTGAAGGAATAAGATTTTTACTATCGTTTTCCAACAAATATAACTTTTCTAATTTGCGCTGAATATAATCTAAATCTTCTCCTTTTATTTCATCTTCATTTTCAAAAAATTTTCTTTGCTTTAATGTATCTTCATACTCATTCTTAAACTGTTCATTATTCAGATAATCAGCTACTTCCATCCTGAAACAGTCGTTATCTTTTTTTATTACAAGATATTTCATAGCTTTTGCTATATTAAATTTTACTTCTTGATCATTAACTCTCATTATTAATTCTCCTTTTTTCACATCTATTACAGCTCTTCCTATTGCAAGAAATGGTCTCCCTAAAATAATAGGAATCTCTTTATCTTTCTCCATATCCAATACTATAAAGTCTACAAGGAAAATAAATTTATCCACTTTTACTAGTACATCCTCTATAACTCCTTTTGGATAAGTTATTGATCGATCAGCTAACTGAATAGTTACAGTAGTAGGGGAAATTTCTCTCAAATCTAAACGTTTAAAGATCGATAAGGGCATAAGATTGATACTCGTTCCTATATCACATAAAGCTTTTCCATAAAACTTTTCATCAATTGTACAAGGTATAGTAAAACTACTAGGATCTTTTAATTTTTCAGGAAGCTTTTTCTGGATAATAGCACTACACTCTTCACTAAGTTCAACAGTATCATGATCTGTAAACTTCCTTTTCTTATTTAGTACATCCTTCATAAATTTCACATAACTTGGCATTTGTTCCAAAGCTTCAACAAAAGGAATATTTATCGTCAATTTATTAAGGATTTCCAAAAATGTTGTAAATTGTTTATCTTTCTTTTTCTACTTCACCCTTTAAGGAAATAAAGGTAATTGTTTGTCTAAAGGAACCTGTGTTTGTTCATTTTCATGTTGATCATTTTCCATTTCTTCCTTCTCTTTATCAACAACAGTTTCTCTTTGGATCCTTGTTTCAACTTGTTTTCCACTTTGTAATTGAATAGCTTTAATTTGCTCTTTATTTTGATCTTTTGGATTAACTTCCACAGTACTCGAAAGAATTCCAGAAGGTCTGTTACTA
>NW_018252300.1:419901-429640 GCF_001263595.1 Phalaenopsis equestris
CCTTTCAGAGGGCCATTGAAAATTATTAGTAGCCATATCTTCACATAAAGAATATGCTTCAGAAAAAGGTTTTGACATTAATGACCCACCCACAGCAGCATCCATAATAGATCTTAGTGATCCTACTAATCCAATGTAAAAGGTTTGAAGTATTAACCAATCTAGCAGAACATGGTGTGGACATTTTCTAAGAAGATCTTTAAATCTTTCACAAACTTCATATATTGATTCCCCTTCAAACTGACAAAAATATGTAATATCATTTCTAAGTTTAGCAGTTTTCAAGAGTGGAAAATATTTAGCCAATAATTTTTGAGATAGTTCTCCTCAAGTTCAAATAGATCCAGGTGCTAATGAATTTAACCAAGCCTTGACTTTATCCATTAATGAAAAAGGAAAAAGTCTAAGCCTAACAACATCATTAGACACTCCGTTATATTTAAATGTAGCACAAATCTCAGGAAAACTAGCAAGATTTATGTTAGGATATTTAGTAGGTGATCCTCCAAACTGATTATTTTGTACCATTTGGATAATAACATGTTTAAACTCAAATGAATTGGCAGCAACATGAGGATTTTGAATAGTCAAGTGAAGTTCATCTGCTGTCGGATTCACATAATCTTTAAAGGTCTTTATCGATTCTCATTTATTGGATTTTCTAAGTTATTTTCCATTCCTTTTAAATTTTTAATTTCTCTTTGTTATTTTCAAATAACTCTAAATTGTAAGATACTAATTCTTCAGATCTAATATTTCACATAAACAAATAAAGTAAAGCCAAGTAAAATTCTTTTTTTTTTAAAACACTCTTAAATAAATTTCTTTTTTGGATATTTTCTTTTTTGTATATAAATTTTGGATTTTTAATTCTTTTATATTTTTTTTATTTTTATATATTTTTATACTATATATATTTTCTCTAACTTTTCTAATTTATGAAAACTATTTAATTTACCTAAATTTAACTGTTACTTTTCCCATGCAACGACGCCAAGAACTTGATCCCGATTTTTCTTTATGTAAGGATTTATGAAGTTGACACCACTATAGTGCCAAAAACTTGATCATTGTATGAAAAGTAAGTTGTGTAAAATATATAATTATAGACATTTAATAATGAGATTCTACGTAAGTATACGTATCGTTATCAAGTAATAAAGGGCTTTATTTTTAAGCCCCAAATATCGATCCTACCTAGGAAATTTACAGAAAATCAAACAAAATCACTGTCACTAATTTTGAATATTAAGATGTTATCAAAACTAAAGTGCTTAACTCTTAGCAAAACAAAAATGTAAAGTTTAAAAAGTAAATACTAATCTACTAACTATGTTTAGGTAATGAAGATTTCTTATGTGAAAAAGCATCCTTCCCACTACAATGAGGTTCTGGTGAAATGAGATGAGATAAATATTTATAATATGTAGGAGCAATTTTAATTCTCTACCCTCATTCAGTGTTATAGAAATTCATTGGCTAATCCTAGGTTTAGTCCTTAAATCTGTGGCTAGGCTAGGAGGATACCCGCTCCCACTCCAGAGCTCCCACTTCCCTTCACCTGAAGGCGAACTCTCGCTTTAATTGTTGAACACTAAGACCAATTTGGGGATTTTAGTCTGTCACCCTAAAGATTCTCCAATTCTACACCCAACAAATAATATTTTTCTATTTATTTGCACTTAATTCCATGTACGAATTTCTCCTCCAAGAAATCAAATGTGATGCTCACTCTGTTGTAGAACTCATACTCCATTTCCCGGATCATATATTTCACAACATATTTTAACAATTCAATTGGCCAGATCGAAATGTAAATTAAGTTTGGAGTTGAAAAATCATCATAATTTATTTTATATTTTAATATTGGCACATGATATTATCTCTTCATTTCACCATATCTTTGTGTAGGGAGAAAGATAGAGAGAACCACTCAGATTTAATGAGAAAGACACAACAAAAGACAAATTTCATATATAAAAGAATATTCATACAACACTAATAAACAAACAAAACTTATGTGGAACTCTTTCTCAAAGCAAGTCTTTTGTGGCCTTTTCTTAGAAATGCAAGAAGAAGAACTCTGTCACTTTTCTCCTTCTCCAACACTCTTACAGAAAGTTTCACACTAAATCTCACCACAAATTCTCACCACAAAAACTCTAAAATATAAAAAAAAAATCACTAATGGAAACTCCAATATGGTAGTGGAATGAAATGTTGTGGTGTGAAAAATGAACGTAGAGGAGCACTTTTTCTAATGAAATTTGGCCCCAATAAGAGCCCAAGGTCAGTTCTCCAAGAGGTGCCTCCAAAAAATCTTCAAAAAATCATTCATATACATCAAACCTTCTAGAAATGGGGTCTGCACCGCCTTTAGCGTCGTCATCACTGGTCTGACGCCATAAGTACTGAATAAAAATCTTCAGCTTTAAGCTGATTAAAAATTTTAGCTGTTCTATTGTTCTCCGCGGTCGACGTTGTCTTTGTCGCGGTCGGCGCTAAGTACTTCTTCAAAAACGTCATTTTGACTCCAAATTCCATCCTTTTTGCTTCCTTTTTTCTTTAACTCCTAAAAATCAACAACTAGCAATAAAACATCAAAATACCTTCCATTAAGGTGCAATATCACAAAAAATAAGTGTAAAATATGGGTCTAAAAATGTAAAATATGGGAAATGCATATATTTTTGGTGTATCATTGATTCAAGTGAAGCCAATTTTTTATTAGTCATTTCCTCAAGCTTCTCCTCACATATTTTTCTTTTCTTTAGGATCATTTTCAATCCTTTCTTCTCTTTTATCTTTCATTTCTTTTTCTTTTCTTTTTCATGTGAGGATTACAATTTCTAGATAACCTTTAATAATTTTGAACCTCACTATCCTCTCCTTGAAGTTAAAAACTTCTTACCTTCCTTTACTTTTATAAAATCATATTAGCTTTGAAAATTTTTCATAAACTTTCATTCTTTTCTTCTTATATGAAATTCTAAGATTCTTAATACTTAAAAATTACAATTTACTTTACTTTAAATAAAAAAAGCATAGTCTTATCCTTTCATACTAAATATCTTAACTCTAGAATTTACCATCATTATTAAAGAATTTTCTTAAATTTAATATAAAATTTAAAAACAAAAATATAGTTATCTAAAGTTATCCTCTAATAATAAATGTCATATTAAATAATTTTAAAAAAATTATAGCTAATTGAGGAAAAAAAAATTTAGTTTTCTTTTTTCTAAAGAATTTTTTCTTTTCCCAAACTTAGATTTTTTAATAATAAGTAAAGCATTCAGTACAAAAAAAATGTAGGTGGAAAGAAAACAGTAAATGCTTAAAAATAAGAGAAACCTGTAGAAGGTTCTGAACATGAAATTTGGCTCTAAGACATTGTAGGTACTAATATAAAAAGTACAGGCTTTAAAACAATAAATGAAACATAATATATCAACAGGATTTGCTATGAAAAGGTAAATTAAAAATATAAGCAGTAAATTAAAGAAACATATTGTACTAAAAAAAAATCTATGATTTACATCTATACACATGAAAAAAATTTAATAATACAACATACAATATACCTAAATGTTCAAATCACAATAACTACAATAAAGCAAATCAAACTACAATAAATGAAAACAGATAATACCCCAACAACTCATCATTCATCATCTTCCTCCTCCTCTTCCTCTTCTCCTTCTTCTTCTTAAAAGTCATCCTGCACATAAGGCGTAAAGTTGGGGCATGTAGGAAATTCTACAGTATGATCACCCCTAAGATATCTAACCATAAACTCTTGATATGCAATATCATGTTGAACTCTTTATATTGATATTCATCATTATGAGCATTTCTTGACTCCAAACCACCTATTCTATTCTGCAATGCCACTATATCTGATTGCTGGATCATTAATTGTTTCATGATATTTTCAAGTGCATAAGTACTATAAGTAGATGTTCCTGTAGCTGATGTAGATTTTCTATCACTACCTACACTTCCAGTTCTAGATCCAACAAATGATTTAAATTCATGAACTATGGGTTTCCCAATGGGTTTAAGTGGCTATAAAATTTTTTCATCTTTATCAATTTCTACTCCTAATTGTTGACATAAAGTGAAAATCAGGGCACGATAACCTAAACCACTAGTGGTCCCACTCCTAGCAATACCCTGAGCATTATGCAGAGTAAGAACACCAATATCGATAGCCTTCATTTTTATATACAAAAATTTGATACTTCTCTCTCCTTGGTTACTTCACTAGGGTGATTAGATGGAAGTAATTTTGCAGAAATAAATTAGTGTTATGCTTTAGATTGTATGTTTAACATGAAAATGGAGAAATTTACCTTGTGATTGTTCTTAATTTTCCACACTCCCCTTTCATTCATAAGATAGGAAATCACTTCATCATGTGATGAATCAAAAATCACAAATGCAGAATACTCACAATGAAATTCATTCCGCAACCAGTATAATGCATTAATCCTTTCTTTCATAAATTCAACATTCTTCCCTCGAACATAAACATGCTCATCATAAGTCACATGAAAATTGGCATAAAATTCACGGACAATAGGAACAATTGCTACTTCATGAAGTAGCAAAAATTTTCCCAATTCTGAGCTATAATCAACCTTTCAATAGAACCTTCAGAGTTTGAGAATGCACATTCCTGAATCAATTTCCTTGTACCCATCTGAGTATTATAATTATATTGAGCTTTCAAATTAACAAATCTGCTCACATCAAAACCTCCCAAATTTTTTCCTCTTTCACTCTTAGAGCCATAGAAATTTCTATATAAATTTACATAAAATCCCAAATAAATGCACAATATCATAAATCAGAGTCCAAAAATAGAAATACCTGGTAAGAAACTTTTTACCATGGGTTCTTGATGTGCCTAAAATGCATTATTTTTTATGTTATATTTTATAATGATATTACACTTTAAAGGTATGTTTTCTTGTGTTTTTGTTTGTAGGTACATCAAATTGAAGAATTTGGAGTGATTGGAGCAAAAGGAACAAAAATGGACAAAAAAGGAGCAAACCAGAGCAAATAGGGTCGAATCTGGGCACACTAGAGCCATGGGGGACGAAACCAGGGACTTAGGTTCCTGTACCTGATGCTTAAGCACCCAAAATGGCGCTTAGGCACCACCTAATAAAGAGGAGGGTGCTTAAGCGCCAAAAACAATTTTCAACATATCATTTAGAATATACATTAGATTTGAACAATTTTTGAAGTGGTGCTTTGTGTGCCTCTTGAGGAATTCATTGGAAATGATAAAAGGGACTTTCTAGAAGAATTTGGTGTGGTTATAGGGAGTTTTGAAGAGGCACTTGAGGCACCTTTTGAAATATTTATTGAATATGGATAGTTTTGAAAAAACACTTAAGCAACTCTTGGGAAGTTATAAATAAGGCTTGAAAATGTTTTTAAAAGGACTCTTAGACTCTTGAACTAAATAGAAGAGGAGAATAATGCTTGGAGAAGAAGAAGAAAGCTTGGGTGAGAGCCCCAAGTGGGGCAACTAGGTGAGAGAGAAAGAGAGAGTGAGAGATTTCTTCTTTTCTTTTCACTTTATTCTTTGAGAGAATTATAAGGAGATTGCTTTTGCTTTACAAGCAGAGTTTGATTTCCATCAAAGATAAGTATTTTCATTGTATTTTGATTTGAATCTAGTACTTTGTTTGCATGCTTTTAAAGTCTTGTTCAATGAAAAGTTCTTGTTGTTTCTTCATGTGTAGTGGGTAGTTTTTCTTATTCTTCCCTCTTAAAATGTTTTAGTATGCATGTGTAGGATATAGAATTGAGTAGAGTGAGAACATATTGTGATGTTTTTACTTTTTTCTTCATTCACATGTAAACTTGATCAACTTGGATGTTAAAATCCGTTGTTATAATATGTAAGATCCGTGATGGTGTTGTCTCAATCAACTGTGGTAGAATCACATGAGATTGTATGGATGAGAATGTAGTTCATAAGATTGATTGCAAACAAATAGGAAAATTGTCTTTGATGGGTGTAGAATTAGAGGACTTTAGAGTGACAGACAAAAGCCCCCTAATTTGGTTTATTGTTTTAGGTTTTAATGTGAGATGTTAGCCTCCAGGTGGAGGGATAAGAGGGAACTCTAGAGTGAAAGCTAGTATCTTTCCTGCCTAGCCCATCTTTAGAACTATTCAAACTTTAGATTAACCAATGTTCTTTATAACATCTCTAGTAAGGGTAAAGAGTATAATTGCTCCTATTTGTCATAATCTCTCTCACTACTTATTTTACTTTTTACACATGTCGCTAATTTCATTACATGCGAAAATGTAATTTTAATATATTAAACCCCACTTTCTGATTTTCACTAAGTATTTTAGTTTAGGAGTAGAAGTAGTATTGTAGTGATAATTGTAGGATATAATCAAAACCAAACCTTTATCGACCTTCCAAGCTAGGTCATGTTATTTTAGACTAGAACTTCTCTTGAAAGTCGCCGTGATTAACCTCAATCTCTCTGGGATCAATATTCGGGGCTTAATCAGAAAGCCCTATATTAATTGATAATGATACACATACTTGCATAGAATCCCTACTATTTAAAGATAAAATTGAAATCTTACTTTGTTACTTTGCTTGGGATCAAGTTTTGGATCAAGTTTTTGGCTCCATTGCCGGGGATTAAAATATTCAAGTAGTGGTGTCAACTTCATAAATAATTACATATAAAAAATATTGGGATCACATTTTTGGCATTATTGTCGGGGATTAAAATCTTCATATAGTTCTGTCAACTTCATAAATACTTACATATAAAAAATATCGGGATCAGTTCTCTTTAAAATTCTTCAAAAAAACATCAAATTTTTGGATCCCCACAATGTAGAAAAAATCCATGGTGAAAATAAAAAATTTCTTAGTTAAAGTGAAGCTCCTACAAAGAGAAGATGAAATCAAGGATTTTGAATCCTTCAAATCTCCTCAAATTCAAGAAATGACAAGCCCTAAGTTGAGTTTTGGCTTTTTTCTAGAGGTAGGAGACGACCTAAACAGTAAAAATGGGGTTTTACCTTGGATTTTGGCGGTTTTAACAAAATCTGGGTGTTTTCAGGAAATTAAGGCCAAATCTGGCTCTTTTGGCTCCAACACCAAAAATTTCAGATTTCACTTTTCTTTTGAAATCTGTTGAATACCCAACCATGCCAACCTCTAATTTAATTAAATTAACATTAATATTCATAATTAAATAATTTCATATCAATATTTTTTTACAAAAAAATACAAAACTCACATTTATATATAAAATCCACCCCTTACAAACCAACACTTTTCGAACCACAATATTAATTTCAACATCAAAATCACACCATACAAACTAACGCTGAAGGCTAAATATCAAACACTTAACATTAGGTACACATAAAGTTAAATAATGGAAATAAATGAAATCCAACAAAAACACATAACACACAAATGCTCTCATAATTACGAATTCCATACTTTTGAAGGTTTAAACATCTTCATCACTTTTATCTCTTGAATATTTCCCATGGATTGATAGTGAATGTATAAGTTATAGAAAGGTCGATGAGAAAATTTGTCTGTCGAACCTTCTTCAACCCAAGAATTTTTCTTAAACATATGCACCATACCTTCTTCTATGCGCCTGGTACATTCGAATTGTTCCTTCATCCTCCAATACAAATGATCAAATATATCAGAGATGTTTCCAATTGAATTCATAATATTTTGTAACTCTTTCTCCAACTTCTTAATCCTTTTTAGAATATCATATGAACTATAAGGAAAGCAGGGCTGAATAGGAGATGAATTTTGGGATGATTGATCCATAAGAATGTTCATATTTGTTTCCTCCCCATTTCCTATGCAGTTGCAACAAATCTCTGTGTCTACAAGATTCCATGGGAGAAGCACTTTTTCCCAACTTTCATAGGGTACTTGTGACTGGTTACATAATAGGAATATGGTAGATGGATGCCCCATCCCATATATTGATCCATTTATAATCAAACCCAGAATAAATTTTACAATTAAAGCACCCACATCAACAAGACTTCCAGTTTGAATACAATAATTCAAGATGACACTTTCCTTGTTCACTTTACTGATTTTCATGGTAGGAAGAAGTTTTGTGGAAGTGAAGAAATGTCATGTCTTTGATGCATAATTTAATAATGATGAAGAAAAACTTACATGTCCATAATCTCTTGTCTTCCAATTTGCATCTTCATCAGTAAGGAATTGATAGAATTCATTCATATTATCTCTTGTAGGGACAAAATTGGCATAATGACAAATCGGGATGCTTTCAATCATAAACAAATCATTTATTCTTGAAGGAGGAAACGGTAACCACCTACCTCGAACATAGACGACTCCCTGGTTAATTCCATGAAGATTAGCATAAAAATCTCTTACCACAGGAACAACTACTGCAGTAGTGGTATAACATAACACTTCCCAGCGTCTCTGCGCAATAATCTCCACCACTCGAGTACTTGGTATGTTAAATCCTCGATTCACAAATCTTCATTCCATGATTAATCTCTTCTTCACAAGAACTCAATCATATAATTTCTACGCATCAAAGCTGTTGAACTTTCTTCTAATGAAAATTTCATATCTCAAAGTTTATTTAGAGTTGGAAGCTATAAGATTCAAAAATGGTGACTTCCCTTTCATTTTATAAACTTAAAGAACTCCAAAATACAGCATTTGGGAGTTACTAGGAAGAAAATCCATCAAAAATATCCCAAAATCGCTTTTCAAATCTTAAAAAATTGTCTCGGTAACCACAATACTTCTTACGCCGAATTCTAGCGGCTCTGGTGCCAGTTCTCTGTAAAATGGCACCTCTGGTACCAATTCTGGTGCCTCTAGCACTAGTTTAGATTTCCGCACCATTTTTATTGTGATCCAAATAACTCTCAAATCTATCATATAATTCAATAAATGAAAATCCACCCAAGTACACGAAATTCATAAAGAGATCACATATATATATAGATAACTATTGGTTCTTGGTTTAATGTCGTCAGCTCGACATTTCCAGTCTTTACTCTGGATGACCCAACATTACAGTGTCCTTAAAATTTGATCTTTGACCATCAAAATATAGTTTCAGTCTGTGCACATTTACTTTAAATATATTCTCTATTTTTAGATCTTCAATATTAATAACTCCAGAGGTATAAACTTTTACAATAGTGAATGACCCTGTCCTCCTAGACTTAGGTTTTCCAGGGAGTAATTTCAATCATGAATTATATAGTAAAACTTTTTTCTCCAAGCTCAAATTCTGTCTTTATTATCTTTCTATCATACCATTATTTAATTTTCTCTTCATATATGCTAGCATTATCATAAGATCAATTTCTAATTTCTTCAAGCTCATTCAGTTGAAACAATCTTTTCTCGCCAGCATCTTTTAAATTAAAATTAATCTATATGGGAACATACCTATGGGTGTTTTGTAAGTATTCTATAAGCCCATGATGCAGTATCTAATATAACAAGCCAATCCATTTTATTAGGATTAATAATTTTTACCAAAATTCTTTTAATTTTATGATTAGATACTTCTACTAGACCACTAGTATGACAATGATAAGCAGTTGTAATCCTATGTATAATATAATACTTTCAACTAATTTTTCATTTCTTTTATTCCTAAAATGAGATCCTCCATCAACAGTGATTACTCTCGGCATT
>NW_018252300.1:431318-484545 GCF_001263595.1 Phalaenopsis equestris
TATATATATATATATATATATATATATATATATATTCCCAAACACTCTGCTGGTGCGGGTGGTGTTTTCAGAAACTCTTTTGGAAACTTGCTGTGTTACTTTTCTTCTCCTCTTTATGCTCTGAGCCCCATTGAAGCTGAAGGATGGCCTATTCTATTTGCTATTCAGATTGCTTTGATTTACAATTTCCCCTATGTGGTCATTGAAACAAACTCCATGTGTATTTATAAAATGCTCACTAAGAGCACTACCCCCCCCCCTTTGGAATTTACTTTATCTTTTCAACAAATTATGGCACCTTCTTGCTACTCATTCTCTGTAGGTCCATTTCTCCTTCATCCATCGGGAAGGTAATGCACCTGCTAATTTATTGGCTAAAATGGGCCATGCAAAGATCTCTGTGGGCTATCTCCCCCCATATATGTTAAGGAAATTCCTGCTTGGGGATAAATTGGATTCCCCATACATTCGTGCATGATTTCTGTTTCTTGATCCTTTCTTCTACAGGTCCCACTGACACTCACTGGTAGCTTTTATTGAGGCTCTCATCCTTCTCTTTATTTTTTTTGATGCTGCAGTTATCTTTTCTTGTTCAAACCCTCTATATGGATGTACTGCTTGAGGTTTCTGTTTGGTTTCCTTTTGCCCCTAGCGGATTGGATGGTGTCTTGGACTTATAGTCCCATTTGCAGTTCCATTTGCAGTTATCTTTTTCTGGTTCAAACCCTCCATATGGATGTCTGCTTGCAGTTTCCGGTTGCTTTCTTTTGCTCCTAGATGTTTGGATGGTGCTTTGGATTCACAGTTCCTTTTGCAATTTTTTTCCTTTCCTTACTTTACTGTCATATGGGATATACATCATTTGTTTTTGTGTACTTTTGGTTGGGATACTTATATTTTGCAGATATTTTTTGTGTCAAGTTGTAATGTGGGGAGAGGAGCCCCTAGGGTTTCTTATTTTCTTTTGGTTTTTAGTGGGGATCTTCTCCCCCTCCACCCTTTTGTACCCCCCCTTTTAATTTAACGCATAGGGAGCCATGAGCTTCTCCTTTATTAAAATTAAAAAAAAAACATTCCGAAATGAAGGTATAAAAGGTCTCATATAATCTAATTTCCAAACATTAAAAATTTCAACTTCCAAACAGGGGCATTTCATTTCTTGTTGAACTATTGCCTACTCACTAACATAGATCACATGTTTATATATATATACGATTAAAATCCAGATTGTAAAATTTTATGAATCGTTTTCTCAATTCCAAAATGACCCCTAAATTCGTAATCATGATATTTTTGAATGATTTCTTCAATTTCTTCATAAGGCATAACTAAATCTTTACCTGTTTGTATAAATATGGGTCATCCCAAAAGAAAAATTTTGCATCGTAAATAAATTTCCTCTTTTGTGGCTTTGTCAATCCATATGGTAAAACACCACTAACAATGTAGTTCACAATATCAGCGTACCATGGTATTTCCCATTCTTTAACAATATAAAGTTGTTCATCCGAAAAAATTTCATTAATTTCTCTTTCAAGATCAAATGTTTCTTCCTATTCTAGCATAGATATATGATCGACTATTTGATTATCAGATCCACTTTTATTTACTACCACAAAATTAAATTCTTACATCAGAAGTACCCATCTAATTAATCTTGGTTTTGCATCTTTCTTTTGCATCAAATATTTTATAGCAGAATGGTCTGTATGCACAACACATTTGTATGCACAACACATTTATGTATGCACAACACATTTAACTTCAATTAGATATGACTTAAACTTGTTAAAAGCATAAATAATTGCTAAAAACTCTCTTTCAGCAGGGATATAAATAATTTGAGCATCATTTATAGTTTTACTAGCGTACTATATAACTTTAAAAATTTTGTCGTATCTCTGCCTTAAAAAAGCTCCAATTGCATAATCACTTGCATCACACATTAACTTAAATGGTTTCTCCCAATCAGGTGAAACAATTATAGGGGCAGTGATTAATTTTTCCTTTAATAATTTTTGGGGCAGTGATTAATTTTTCCTTTAATATTTCAAAAGCATTAAGACACTCCTGATTAAAATCAAACTTTGTATCTTTTCTAAAAGTTGGCATAAAGGCTTTGTAATTTTTTAAAAATCTTTTATATTCCATTTGTAAAAATCAGCATGTCCAAAAAACATTTAATCCCTCTTACATTAGTAGGCGGACGTAAGTTAGCTATAACTTAAATTTTTGCTAGATCTATTTTCATGCTTTTGAAGTTTTGTGCCCAAGTACAATTCCTCGTGCAACCATGAATTAACATTTTTACCAATTTAATACTAAATTTATCTTTTCACATCGTTCAAGAAATTTATTTAAATGATTTAGACATGTTTCAAATGAAGTTCCAAATATAGAAAAATTTCTATCCCTTTTTTGATTGGCCAAATAGAAAGCAAATTAAGGACTCGTAAATATCTTCTTAAAGATTTCTTAAAGATTTCTATCCCTTTTTTGGAACTTAAAGATTTCTTAAAGATTTCTTAAAGATTTCTTAAAGACATGTTTCAAATTAAAGACATCGTTCCAATCATCCTTAAAGATTTCTATCCCTTTTTTGATTAAATCACTAAAAAATGACATCATACATCTTTGAAATGTTATCGATACATTACATAAACCAAAAGACATTTGTCGAAAAGCAAAAGTACCATAAGGACTAGTAAATATCTTCTTATCTTGATCCTCATGAGCAATAAGAATTTGATGATAGTTGGTATATCCATCTAAAAGGAAAAAATATTTGTGCCCAGCTAGACCATCCAACATTTGGTCCAAAAAGGGTAAGGAAAAGTGATCCTTCCTAGTGACCAAATTTAATTTTCTATAATTGATTTCGAAAATATAGTTGTGTAAAATTTATAGTTGACTCCAGTTTACAATGATGCCAAAAAATTGATGTGGTCTTTTATAAATAATAATGTTAATCACTTAATATTGAGATTCTATGCAAGTCTACGTATTGTTATCAAGTAATATAAGACTTTCTATTTAAGTCCCAAATATCAATCCCACAAGAAATGTTTAAATTTGAAATGATAAATTAACTGGGAAATTCACAAAATCAAACGAAATTACTATCACTAATTTCAAATGTTTGAGATATTATCAAAACTAAATTAAACTACTAGCAAAACTAAAATGCAAAGTTTAAACAGTAACTACTAAACTATGTTTTATGTGAACATATTTTTTAATATGAAAAAACATATTTCCCACTACAATGAGTTTTTAGTGAAATGATATAAAATAATTGGTTTAGATATGTATTGTGCCAAATAGGAGCAATTTTAATTCTCTACCTTGATTTCGTGTTATAGAAAATCATTAGCTAATCTTAGGTTTAGTTTCTAAATCCATGGCTAGGATAGGAGGATACTGGCTCCCACTTCCCTTCCCTCGAAGCCTAACTCTCGCTTTAATTCTTAAACACTAAGATTGAATTGGGGATTTTAGTTTGTCACCCTAAAAATCTCTAATTCTACACCCAAAAATGTATATTTCTTTATTTATTTGCAGTTAATTCCATTAACGAAATACTCCTTCATGGACTTAAATGTGATTCTCACTTTGACAATTTAATTGGCCAAATAGAAAGCAAATTAAGAATGGAGTTGAAAAACCATCAAGATTTATTTTATATTTTAACATTGGCACATCCAAACTATCTCTTCATTTCACCATATCTCAGAGTAGGGAGAAATATAAGGAAACTACTTAGAATTCATGAGAAAGATACAACAAAACATAAATTTCATATATAATTGAAAGTTCATACTCATATATAAAAGAAAGTTCATACAATAATAATAAATAAACAACACTTATCTGAAACTCTTTTTTAAAGCAAATCCTTTGTAGCCTCTCTTAGGAAATGCAGAAAGAAGATATCTCTCATGTTTCTCCTTCTCCAACACTCTTACAGAAAGTTTCACACTAAATCTCACTACAAAAACTCTAAACTAACTTTCACACTTAAACTCATCACAAAAACTCAAAACTATAAAGAAAATAAATGACTAATGGTGTGGAATGACGTGGAAAGCGTTTGAAGTGTGTGAAGGGGCACGAAGGACGGTCGAAGGGGTAAAGCGAGAGTGGAGGAGGCCAAAAGAGTGCAAAGAGAGGGCAGAGGAGACTCCTTTTCTGATCAATTTTGGCTTTAAATAAAGCCTAAGGTCAGTATTCCAATATGTCATCCAAAAACTCTTCAAAAAGTGTCCAAATTCTTCGAATCTTCTAGAAACAGGGTTTGCACCAACACTGGCACCGTCGATGCCAGTAGCCACTTAATTAAATCTGTGCTCTCTGTCAAATGGCATCATCGGCGCCCAGTCTAGCACCGTCAACGCTAAACAATTCTACAAAAATTTCATTTAGACTCCAAATTCGATCCTTTTTGCTTCCTTTTTGCTTCAAGTTCTAAAATATAGTAACCTACAATAAAACATGAAAAATACATTCCTTTAAAGTGCAATATCACCAAAAATGAGTATAAAATATAGGTCTAAAAATGCATATATTTTGGAGTATCAATAATCAATGCAGATTCACCAACTAGTGACTTGTCTTGTTAGTATTAATTCATTATGCTCATTTGTAACAACAGTCACACCCCCTTTCTTTGGAATGCAGTGAATTGGACTCACCCATACACCGTCTGAAATAATATATATTATTACAATATCTAACCATTTTAAAATTTCTTTCTTAACAACTTATTTCATCATATAGTTTAATCTCCTTTGAGGATAAACTTTTGGCTCGTGATGTTCTTCCAATAGAATTTTGTGCATACAAATCAAATGACTGATTCCTTTGATATTCGTTAATGTCCATCCAAAGGCTTTCTTATATCTTCTTAAAGTTTTCAACAGCTTTTGTTCTTGTGCTGCAGTTAATTCTGAGGATACGATAATAGGTAGTGTAGATGAATCTCCTAAAAAAATATATTTTAAATGTGTAGGAAGTGTTTTCATTTTTAGTTCAGGAGGTTCCACAATGGGGGAACAATCTTGCAAACCTATTGCGAAATTCCAACAACCAAGGAATTTCTAACTATAAACCTTATTATCCTCGAGGTTTTAATAGCAATTCACAAAGTAAGGATTTCTTTGATTGTGAAACCTCATGAACTAAAAATTATAAAGTTTTCTAAATTATAAAGTAATTCACTATTATCTCCCTAGCAACGACACCCAAAACTTGATGCGGTTTTTATGTATGTGTTGTAAATATCTTTCAATACTTTGACACACACATGGTAGCACAATTAGTTAATATGCAGTTCAACCACAATAAAAGCCACTTAAATATAAATAATTTTATATTTTAAAACCTTTAAGCTGCCAAACCTAATAATTATGCAAGTATATGTATTGATCAAGTAATAAAGGGCTCTAATAGAGTCCTGAGTATTGATTTCATAGAGAGATGAAAAACACAACATTCAAACTATAAAAACTTAAGTAAGAAAAACAAATCTAAAGTGAATTTAATGTATGTTAAATGAAATGTAGCTTAAATGAAATGTAGCTAAAAGAAATGTAGCTAAAAGAACTAAGTTAACTAACCTATTTTCTAAACCTCAAAGTTAAATTTACTAAGACTAAACAAAGTTTTGTAACAAAGAGTTCAAATTTAAGAAAACATTTTTACCCTTTACAAATGAGTTTATTGATTGTGAAGTATTTAAAATCATTTAAAATTATATATAAAATTATATTGTGCTAAATAGGAGCAATCCTAATTTTTATCATCTGTTGAGTGCATAAAGAACATTGACTAATCCAGAGTTTGGTCCCAAAATCCATTATTTGGTTGAGAGGATACATGCTCTGACTTAAGGGCTCCCACTTCTCCCTCCCCTGAGGGCTAACAATTTCACTTTAGTTTCCAAGCAACTGGGACAAAATGGGCATTTTAGTTTATCACCCTATAATCTCCAATTATATGCCCATCAAAATATATTTTCTTATTTATTTTCACTCAATGCCATGGACTACATTCTCACCCATGAAATTGAATGTGACTCTTACCTTGTCGTAGAAAGCATAACCCTTTCATATTTTATGATTATAAAAAATTTTTAATATTTCAATTGGCCAGATAAAAAAGTAAATGAAGATCAGGTTATGAATCATCATAATTTATTGACATTTAGAACCTTTCACAACAATAATAGTTCTTCACAAAACCATATCTCATTGTAGGGAGCAGGATAAAAAAGACTACTCAGAGTTCATGAGAAGGAAATGACAAAATATGGAATTTATATATAAAAACAAGTTTACGAAAAAAAGAAAGGAAAGAACATAAATTATTTCAGACTCCTACTCAAGCAAATCCCTTGAAGTTCCCTTTAAGCACTTTCTCTCTTTATAATCACACTCAATTCTCTCTTAGAAATGCAATTCAGAAGAAATCTCTCACCTTCCCTCCCCTCTTACAACTCTAGAAGAAAATCCTCTCCAAAACCTAACTCTCCTCCAAGACATCATACGCCACCCTCACACATGACACACTCTTCTCTCTAGACTTCATAACAGGGCCGCCAGCCTTGTCTTCAAAGAAATTCAAAATTCCCTCCTTTTTCTCAAGAGGCACACCTCTTCACATCAAGAGACAAGTGCCTTCATCCAAGAGACATATCTCTTCATTTAAAAGCCTTTTTTAAGTTTCTAGATTTATTGAACCACTCCATGGGGCATTTAAATTACTTGAAGCCTTTTGAACCTCACAAAAATAGTCAATAATCACAACAATTCATCTAAATTCATCTCTGGCGCCTGTTCTGGCACCTGTGACACCAGTTTATTGGACTTCCACGCTCTTCTCTGGTGCTATTCTGGTGCCTCTGGGGCTATTCTAGTGCCTCTGATGCTGCTTCTCTATAAAATGACAACTCTGGTGCCAATTTGCTTAAGAACTGCCTTTCACTCCAAATTTCCTCCTTTTTGCTCCAAATTCCTAAGGTCAATAAACCTACAACATAACATGAAAATAATCTTCTTTAAAGTGCAGTATCACCATATATAATCATAAAATGTATACATAAAATTACACATTTTATTGGTGTATCACTTGCTGATATGAGGATTCCAATATCATAATTAGTTACAACATATACCATATTATCTTTTGATGTTAACATAGCAAAAGCCTCCTCATATATTCCTGATGTCATGAAGATTTTAAAGGACACTTTGGATGGTGACATAGCACATTTTGTTGAATAGGAAGGAGTGGTGCCTAGGCGCCATGATGGTGGTGCTTAGTAGGGGTGTAAACGAACCGAACACGAACGAACAATGCTTGTGTTCGTGTTCGGTTTGTTTAAAATTTAGTTTGTTTGAAATAAGCTCGTGTTCGTTTTTTAACGAACGAGCCGAATACGAACCGAACACGAGCTGTTCGCGAACGACGAGCCAGTTTGACATCCCTAATATTAATATATAAAAATAATATTATATATTAATTATATAACTTATATTATATAAATATACAATATCTATATTAGTATATTACTACTATAGTATATTAATATATTATTATTATTATTTTATTATATATTATAATTTATAAAATTTAATGTTTTAAAATATAATAAATTTTTTATATATAATTATTTTATATTATTTTATATTTCAAACAATAACGATTCGAACACGAACGAACGCATCACTGTTTGTGTTTGGTTCGTTTAACTAACCGAACGAAAAAAATTTGTTTGCGTTTGTCTCGTTTACTTATCGAACGAATCGAACACGAACTCATTGACGAACCGAACACGAACTGTTCGCGAACAACGAGCTTTTTTGACAGCCCTAGTGCTTAGGCGCTTCAGTGTAGTGTCGTAGCGCTGGTCTATTGCCACCTTGGCATTAGTATACTTTCTGACACTTTAATTTCAAGGCACTGGGGCCTATTTGCATGACCCAAATTTGATCCTGATCATTTCAATTGAATATTTAGATCCTCTCCAATTCCTTCTTCGCACCATTAAACACAAAAATACTAAAGATAAATGGGAAGCACTCATCCTCGTTATCATTGCATCTCTGTTCTCTACTTCACCAGCTCCAACAAAATTTTTTTTCATTAAACTACTAGATGTTTATAAATATTTTTGTCGGGTTAATCCTTTGAATATGATTATTCTTAATCAATTTGCTTATGTGTCACCAACCTCAGGTGTTTTCTTTTCCTTTAAAGTATACAACACTAATAGTTCAAATGAAAAGATCATCCACATTCTCCTCTAACTATTGGTTTATTGAACTACCAAGATGGAAGATCAAGGTAAAAAATAGAAAGTAATGAATTGAGATGGACCCGTCTTATGTCCAAAATCAACTTGAATCTAGTATATCTTTTAGTTTGATTGAGAAGCAAAATTTAGAGGATATGGTTGATCCTACTTCTTCGAGAGAACATACACAATTCTAGCCACAATGAGAAGACTAAGGAATCACCTCCTTAAAATCACTCTAAAATCAAAGCAATCTACTCTCAAACCTAAACATCAATACACAAATACAAAAAGTACACATCACAACAAATAATACACAACGCACTAAAAACAAAGACAAACTTGGGCTGCCTCCTAAAAATGCTTGGTTTAAAATTGTTAGCTCAACGAATCCAATATTTACACAGGTTGACCCAACATTAAGATCCATTAATTATAAGACTTTCACCACCATGGTAGACTTTAAGTTTTTGTCCATTCGTTTTGAATACCTTACCACTTTTAGGATCTTTAATGTCTATAGCACCAAGGAAATAAACTTTAACTATAGTGATATAGTAAATGGCCCCGATCACCTGAACTTAAGTTTTTCTGAAAATAATTTCAATGGTGTACTATATAGTAAAACTTTTTATCCATGCTCAAAATCTTTCTAAGAATATTTTATCATGCCATTTTTTCATCTTCTCTTTATATATTTTTGCATTTCAATAAGATTCTTGTTCAATTTCCTCAAGTTCATTTAACTGCAATAATCCTTTCTCATTAGCTTCTTTCATATTATAATTGAATTCCTTAACGACCCAATAAGCTTTATGTTCTAATTCTATTGTAAGTGACAAGCTTTGCCAAATATGAGAATTTATGCAGGCATTCCTATAAAAGTTTTGTACACAGTCCTATAAGCCTATAATGCTTCATCTAATCTCATAGACCAATCCTTCCTACTTGATTGATAGTTTTTCTAAAATCCTTTTGATTTCCCTATTAAATATTTCTGTTAAACCACTCATTTGAGGATGATAAGCTGTGGTTATGTTGTGCTTAATTCCATACTTACTTACTAATATCTTAATTTTCTATTCCTAAAGAGGCTTCCCCTATCACTAATGATCACTTTAGGCATGCCAATTTTACTAAAGATATTATTCTTTAAGAATTTAGCTACACTTTGAGCATCAAAATTTGGATGAGCTTCTGCCTCAATCCATTTTGATACACATACCACAACTATTAAAAATAAATAAATTTTCTAATGATGGCATAAATGGACCCATAAATTGTAAACCTCAAACATCAAAAAGCTAAATCTTCAAAGTAAAATTTAGGTGCATTTCATCTTTCTTCCTTGACATCTATCACAATTCTAATATATAAATTTACATCTCTAAATAGAATAAGACAATAAAATCCATATTGCAAAATCTTATAGGTAGTTTTATCAACTCCAAAATGTCCCTCAAATTCAGAATCGAGACATTTCTTAATAATTTCTAGGGTTTCTTTTATAGGTACACCTCTCCTCATCACCCGATCCTTACATTTTCTACAAAGATATAGGTCATCCCAAAATAAATTGGTGTCATGTATGAATTTCTTCCGTTGATGATATGTCATGTAATAGGGCATAATATCATTAACTATAAAATTTACTATTTCGACATATTACGAAATGTGCCACTTAGAAGTAGCAAACAGTTTCCCATTAGGAAAATTTTCATTGATTTCACCTTCATAAGAATATGAATCTCCCTAATATAGTTATGATAAATGACTAGCTTTTTGATTATCAAAACCCTTCATATCCACTAATTTGATATCAAATTCTTGGATTAAAAGGACTAATCTAATCAATCTCACTTTAGTAACCTTTTTTAGCATCATTTATCTAATATCAAAATGATTAATGTGAACAATGCATTTTGTTCCAATCAAATATGGTCTAAATTTACCAAAAACATATACTACGACCAATAACTCCTTGATAGTAGTGTAATTAGTTTGAGCTTCATTAAGGGTTTTACTGACATAGTATATATACTTAAACATTTTATCATGTCTTTATTCTAAAATTGGCCTAAAGCAAAGTCACTAGAATGAAAAAATGACTCAAATGGTTTCCCCCGATCAAATGAAACAATAATAGTAGCAGTGAATAATTTATCTTTAAAAATTTTGAAGGCAATTAAGAATTCATGGATAAAATTAAATATGACATCCTTTTCTATGAGACGACATAGAGGTTTGGCAATTTTAGAAAAAAACCTTTTTATATCTCCTATGGAATCTAGCATGTTGATCCCGATTCTTTGATTATAAATGTTCAATGAAATGTATGCGATTATATGATTAATTTCCTTATTAATGATTCCTACTTTGCATTAAAGCCAAAAAATTGATCCTAAGAAAAAGCTTGGTAAAATTTTCTCTATGATGAAAATAAGAATAAAATTATAATATTTAAATATGGGATACTACACAGGTATACGTATCGTTATCAAGTAATATATGACTTTTTAATTAAGCCCCAAATATCGAACTCACAAAGATAACTAACAATATGCAACTTACAAAATAGGAGAAATTAGAATGCAAAATTTTACTTAATCAAGTATTCTTACTTAAACTACTTGCAAGATAAAGGCAATATAAATAAAATATCTTTTTCCTTATCATGAATCAGTAACAAGTATAAGAATTTTATTGTGGAAGTATTCTAATTGTGTTGTGCCAAATAGAAATAATAATATTATTTACCCTTACTAAAGATGCTATAAAAATTGGTTAATCTATTGTTTGAGTAGTCTTGAAGATGGATTAGGTAGGGAAGATACTAGCTCTCACTCTAGATTTCCCTCTTCTCCCTCCACCTGAAAGCTAACATCTTGTATCAGAACCTAAAACTATAAATCCAATTAGGGGGCTTTAGTCTGTCAATGTCACTCTAAAGTCCATTGAGGGCTTTAGCATGTCACTCTAAAGTCCTCTAATTCTACACCCTTCAAAGTTTATTTTCTTATTTAATACATTTCAACCCCATGAAATACATTCTCATCCATGAAATCAAACGTGATTCTTACCATTTGTTGACTAAGACAATACCATCTTAGATCTTACATGTTCTCAGAACAAGTATTAACATCTTAATTGGCCAAAATCTTAATTGGCCAAATTGAGAAGTAAATGAATTATAAGGTTTAAAATCATCACAACATCTTCCAACATTAAAATCTAATACTTCACACAACTTCCTTTCAGTACTTAATCACTTTTCATTTTAAGGAAAAAGATAAAGAAAACTACTCAGAATTCATGGAGATAATACAGCCACACTTGAGTTTAAATGTAGAAATCATGCACAGAAATAAGAAGTCTAAATTAAAACCAAATTTTGTCACAAAGATAAACACTTATCTCAAATCCTCTCCACCAAATGTCTTGAAGTTTCTTTGAATTCTCTTCCTTCATTCACAATTTCACAATACAAACTACAATACAAACTAAAACTCAAAATAAAATAAAAAGGTGGTTGGCAGCGGTGGCAGTTACTTTGGATGGATGGATGACGATTGATTGGCATTTTCCTTTGATGATCCAAGTCTTCTTTTATAAAAATCCAAGGGGTTCCTCGGTATCTCTTCAAAATGTGTCTCCATTCAATGAATCTTTTAGAAGTTTCCTCCTATCAAAAGCCAATTGAATGATCTTTCGTGTCCATGAACTATTTCCTACATTTTTACCAAGGGTTGCTTCAAAAAACTCTTCAAAAAATCATCCAAATTCAATGAATGATAAAATAATTACTTCTGGCATTTAAGCACGGGGTACCTGGCACTTAGGCACGACTCTCTTTGTATAACTGACACGTAAGTACCAATCCTGGGTGCTTAGGCGCCTTAGTTTATTTTTGATCCAAATTTGATCCTTTTTCACTCTTTTTACCATTTTTCATATTTTTTGATTGTGATTGAAAGAAAAACACACAAATACCTTTCATTAAAGCTTAATATCTCAAAAATAGATATAAAAATGTATACAAAAAGAATATATATTTTTGGTGTATCACATGTCTCGGACAACTTCTAACTCCCCTCCAAGTAGTAAAAGGAGGTATTTTTTTAAATCACTTAAATCTTCCATGCCTTTTGTAGATAGTTTAATTCCTAATATGATTCCTCCTAAAACTATAAATTTACACTTCTCCCAATTGAGAACCAAGTTGGTTTCATCACAGCGTTTCAACACTTTTGTTAGGAACATAAATAATTAGGCTAACCAAAGCACTATTTGATATAGGATAGATAATATCTGCATAGAGCCTTTTCAATATTTCATTTTTGACAAATTATTTCATAATTGAATTTAATCTCCTTTGAGGTTTTGCCTGAGGTTTATGATCATCTTCCATCAGGATCTTATGCATACAAATAAAGAGACTAATCCCCTTTATATCTTCCATGGTCCACCTGAAAGCTTTCTTAAACTTTCTCAAAAAATTCATTAATTTCTCCTCTTATAAATGCATCAAATCTGAGAATATGATAACTTATAATGTAGATGAATTACCTAAAAACATACTTTAAGTTTGTGGGAAGCACCTTCATCTCAAGTTCAAAGGGTTCCTCAGTAGAAGGATTAAGAGGTTTACTAGTTTTTATCGTATCTAGAACCTCAAACCTCTCATGAACAAATTTTGAATCTTCAGTAATCAGTAGGTTGGATTTATCCTGAAAGTCAGTGTCTTCCTCATAACTGAACTCCAACTCTATTAATTTAATTTCATAACTTTCTCGAAAGTGGTTACTATACAAATAACCAATTAATTCCTTAAAGCACGCATCTTAATTTCATTTGGAAGGATATTACATAGATTTTAAGATATTAAATGTAACTTCCTAATCCTTTACTCTTATAATTAATTCAACTTTTTTCATGTCTATCATAGCTCATCCAGTGGCTAGGAAATGTCTACCTAAAATGATTGGAATTTCTTTATTTTCCATCATATCTAAGATAATAAATCAATAGGAAAGATAAAATTTTCCACCTTGATTGAAACGTTCTATATCCCTTTTTGGATAATTGATCGATCGATCAGCTATATTAAGGGTTACAGTAGTAGGATACACTTCTTCTAATCCTAGCCTTATGAAGATAGACGATGACATTAGGTTTATACTTGCTCTAAGATCACATCAAGTTTTTTCAAAAAAAATTTCTCTTATTGCACAAGGAATTGTAAATCTCCCAGGATCCTTAAATTTTTAAGGAAGCTTCTTCTGAATGATAACACTGCACTTACACTAAGCGCAATAGTCTCATAATATCTAAACTTCCTCTTCTTGTTAAGAATATCTTTAATAAACTTTACATAATTGGGCATTTGCTCTAGAGGTTCATCAAAATGAATATTAATAGTTAGCTTCTTAAATACTTCAAAATTTTTCAAAATTTGCTGACATAACTTCTTTTGTTTGAGTCTTTGAGGAAATGGAGGAGGTGGTTTTCTAAATCTTTAGAGATATTCTCCAAAGGGTTTTTTAGTTTCCACAATCTCCTTTTCATTGTCAATGTCTTTCCGAACTACATCCTCCAACTCTCTTCCACTCCTTAGATGAACAATTTTTACATGCTCCTTATTCTTCTCTTTAGGTTAACCTCAAGGTTGCTAGGAAGAGTATCTTATGTTAAATTGTTAAGGGAGTTAGCAATATTCCCTATTAGTTCTCCATGTTTCTTATTTCTACACCATGACATTAGAGTTGATTCCCCATCTAACATACAAACTCCTTCCAAGATAACGTATTCTCCTTAAATTATGTGTTAAAGTTAAATTTTGAAGGATAGGAAAGTTTATAGTTGGTACTACCCTGGTTATTCTAATTTCCTAAAGGATTTGTCTGATTATTTCCCCATTGTTGGTTTCCCTCACCAAAATTTTTATTCATGTTAAAGTTAGGATAACTCTTCCAACCTAGGTTATAAAAATTGGAATAAGGGTTATTAGGTCTCCTTTTAAATGCATTTAAGGTTTCAAATGATGAAGTACTAGCATCAACCATTTTTCCAAAAGAATTTTTCTGATATAGTAAAGGTACTTGAGGTTGGTTCATTCCAAATTGATCTAGCTTCCTTGATATTGCTGCTACCTGAGAAGTTAGGATTGACAACACATCTATATCATGCACACTAGCTACCTTTCTAGGGTTTAGTCTTTTAGAATGCTGTTGGAAGACATCTCCTCAATTAGAGGATAAATTAAATGGCTTGGACATGAGTGAACTATCAGTGATAACATCAAGGATACATCTAAGGGATCTTACTAAATCATTGTAAAAAATATGAATAATTAATCAATCGGGCAGAACATTATGTGGACACTTTTTAATAAGTTCCCTAAATCTATCCCATGTCTTATAAATTAACTTACCTTCTAACTGGAAAAATTAAGTAGTATAATTCCTAATTTTAGCATTTTTTGAAAGTGGAAAGTACATAGCTAGAAATTTTTCAGCTAAGTCACCCCAAGTCCTAATCGATTTAAGTGCTAATGAGTTCAACCACATTTAGCCTTATCCCTCAAGGAACAGGGAAAAAAACTAAGTCTAATAGCGTCCTTTGAAATTCCATTATAACAAAACGTAACATAAAGTGTTAGAAAACTTGTTGACCGACCTGCAATTACTTGTAATTTTAATCTCCAAATTATTGTCAAAATCTTGACCCAAATTATATTCAATGGTTGGTGTGCATAAATGTAATGATATGAAAAATAAAAAATAATAATTCACACTAGAGATACTACACAAGTATACATATCGTTTTAAGTAATATATGATTTTCCTTAAAAACCCCAGTATGGATCCAACGAGGATAGTTGAACTATTTAAATTGGTTTGCTAAACTCAATTGTAAATTCTATCTAAATTACAGATTTAAATGAAAATGCAGTGATAACAATAAATAAGACTAAATTAAAGTAGATAAAAATAACTATAAATAACAACTTAATAAAATTAATTCAAACGAGTATGAATAATATGTAAAGATCTTTCCCCTTGCAATGAGATAATAATCTATGTAGGATTCGAATGAGTAAAAGTATGATGATTTATTGTAAAAAATAGGAGCATTTCTATTCTTTACCTCCTCCCAGTGCTAGCAAAGAACATTGGATAATTTAGACTTTTTCACTAGCCTGCGTAGTAGTGATGAATAGTTTATGGCCTCTCACCTCTAGATTACCCACTATGCCCTCTTTATAAGACCTATTAGGGACCCTCACAATCCAAATTTTGAACCAAATTTGAAAAAGAATCTTGTTTGTTACCCTAGAAACATCAATTCTATGCCCATCTAAACTTATCTCCCTATCTATTTGCACCCCCTTTAGGTGATTGCAATGGCTCTACCTAGAATGAAGTGTGACACTCACTAGTTGGGTGAAATCATAGCCATCCCAGGTCTTTATGTTTCTCAATGGATTTGAACCTCACAAGTGGCCAATTTGTAACGTCAATGAAGAATTGGTAAAAATTTCATCACAACCTTTAAAAGTAAATAAAAATCTTTTAATCATTCTCATCCCACAAGATTAATTCCTAGGTGCAAGGAGAAAGAAAGGGAACTACTCAGAATTATTTGAGAATAAAACAACAACACCTAATTTTTATTGAAATCTAAGTCTTATAAACAAAAACTTAAATACAAATACAAAATATCTTATGTCTTCTCCCCAACACAAATTCTGGAGTCTCGTTGAAGAAATCTTCAAACTCTTACTATTACAACACAAAACACACTAAAACATACACTTGCACACTAAAGTGGGACTTCAAATGCTGCCAAAAAGTCCTTTATCCATCTAATTTTTTTTCATATTAATAGATATCTGAAAATAGCCAAGGGTTTCTTCAAACACCCATTTAAAATTCAACCAAATTCAATAAATCTTCTAGAAGGGTAGTAATTAGCGTTATAGCATCAGTTTGGGAGCTATAACGTCCATTGCCCACATTTATGGTGCTATGGCTCCAGAGGATGGCACTATGGCTCCATACCATTTTGCACAAATTTTGGTCATTCTTTCCTCCTTTTCTCCAAATGTCTATTCCATGTACCTAAAACTCAAAACTTGTAAAATACCTTCCTTTAAAATACAATATCACTAACATATGCATAAAATGATCTTAAAATATGCACTAAAAATAGGTAATTTCAAGGTGGATCATTCCCCTAAACTTAAATGTTACTTTTCCTCAAGTAACGCATTTACACTATGGAAAAATTATAACTTGTGGAAGTGAGTCTAACTTGGGGATTTCTATAGTTTTTGTTTTATATATGTTCTAGTGAAGCTTTAGAAAAAAATTTAATAACTCAAGTAAAAACTGAAATTTCAAAATATCTAGTAGTCAAGTCTAAGAGTTTTGATTTTTCTATTCATTTCAAGAATAATTGTAATTTGGTCATAATTTGAATGGTTAGAAGAATTACAAAAAAAACATCATAAAAGTTTCATTAGTATGGATGCTAATACTTAAAGCCTTAACATAGAAATGTAATTAAGTTTCTTTCCTTAAAATGATTCAAGTCGAGCTAATTTTTGATTAGGCATCTCCTCAAACTTTTCCTTACACTTTTTCATTCATACTCTTCTTTTTTCCTTTTTTTTTCAGTTATGTGCTTTTCTTCTTCCTTAGGATCTTTTTCAATCCTTTCTTTTTCTTTTCATTTCATTTGAGAATTACTATATCTGGATAGCCTTTAATGATTTTGAACTCCTCCATCCTCTTCTTAAAGTTAAAAACTTTAAAGATTTCCTTTTTTTGACAAAATTGTATTAGCTTTGAAAAAGATTTTTCATAAAATCTCAACTCATTCTTTTTAAAGTTAAATTATAAAATTCTTAAGAGTTCCAAAAATACATTTTTCTTTACTTAAAATAGTAAAAATACAATCTTATCCTCTCATACTAATAATTTTAACTTTAGAACTAACCCTTATTATAAAAAAACTCTTACTTATGTTTTCTATATGATTTATAAAATAAATAATGTAGTTATTTAAAGCTAATCCCAAAATACCATAGGTTATGTTAAAATAAATTTTAAAAATATAGTTCTTTAAGGATAAATAAAGTTTAGTTCTTTTAAGAAAATTTTATCCCTTCCCCCAAACTTCAATTTTTAATTAACTTCAATAGATTAGTTCAAGCAGAAAGAAAAAATTATAAAGTTTAGAGATAATAGAATAGGACAGGTACAAGTAATAAAGACAATAGAAATTAGCATGTTTAAAAATAAAATGATTATTCTAGCATTTACATTGAAATGAAAAATAAACATTAAAAGCAACATAATGATTTAGTACAATAGAAATAACTTTAACAATTTATACAAATGCCAATTTAAACATTGTAACAAACATAAAACAAACTAACTACAAAAATTCTAAACATGAAAATAGAAAATAAAACACAACAAAACAAACAGAAAATGCTATACATCATCATCTCCTTTACCATCACCATCATCATCGTCATCATCATCATGATGATCATCATCATCATTATCATCAAAGCTTACATCGTCCTCCATATCATAAGGTTTATAAGGCTTATATGTAGAGCAAGTAGGAAATACTACTACGTAGTCACCCCTTAAGAATTTCTCCAATGCATCATGATAAGCAATGTCATAGTCCACTCTTCTCTGCATATGCTCAACATTATAACTAAGATGGCTTTCCAAAATCTTCTACTGATTCTGTAATGTCAAGATATCTCCTTGTTGAATGAATAATTATTCCATAAGAGTATCAAGTGAAGTAGTTCCATATGAAGAAGATCTAGAAATGAAAGCTGAAGCTGAATTAGAAGGAAAATCAGAGCATTTACTTCTAGATCTTACTCTAATATGCATTCCATACATCTCCAAATTAGTGTTTTTCCAATTGGCTTAAGAGATGGTAAAACTTCTTTCCAAGTCTCATATTTTACTCCAGATTCAACAAACATGGTTGTAATAAGAGCAAGATAACCCACACCTCCAGTAGTTCCCCCTCGAAGAAATATGAATATTCTTGTAAATTACAGAGCCAATGTCATTGATTTGTTCATCTGAATGCAGTTGTTCAATGTGGCTCTTTCTCAAGTTACCTCACTAAATTGATTAGTAGGAAGTAGCCAACCATAAATAAAATAATGCTAGACACGAGAATGAACATTTAACTTCGAGAAAAAAAGTTCAACCATCGTCCATTCTTAATTTTTCATGCTCCATTACCATCAGTCAAAAATTGCATAATTTTGTCCAATTCCTCTTCAATAGGTTGAAACTCAAAATAGAAACATGTAGAAACACTATGCAGTTTGTAAATGTGATTGATCCAAGCAGAACCTATATCCACATACTATCCTCTCACATGAACTAAATCATCAATTTCGTTAGGTAAATTCACATAGAACTCTCTAACCACAAAAATCATAGCGATGACAGTGAAATAGCAAAAAACTTTTCCACTATTGCATTGCAATCATGTATCCTATTATACCACTAGGGCGAAGGAAACTTTGTTTTGCAATCAATTTCTTAGATTGCAGATTGCTGTATCAGTCCCGAGCTTTCATGCTCATGAGTTTATCAGCATCAATAACTCCCTTTTGTTTTCCTCTTTTCATCTTAGAAACCATGAAAGAAATCTAGAAATTTCAAATAAAACTTTAATAAACCTCAAATATATGATTTTTAGGTTCCAACTAACACATTCTAAACTAAATAATCATTCACCCATGGATTTCTCTTCATTTCAACCAAGTTTTGAAATTTTTGGCCATAGCCATATTTTGGAAGAAATCCATGGTGAAATAAAAAATTTCCAAAGAAAAGAAAAATTTCCAAAGAAAAGATGAAGATCTTACCCATAGATGATGAAATCTAGAGTTTGAAGTTATTCCTCCAACGAGTTAAAGAACGCCGGAGCAACATATCAACAAGCTATCATGAAGATCTTTAAAGACCTCATTCACAACCAAGTGGAGTGCTACGTGGATGATTTGGTCATCAAGAGCAAATATAAAGTAGACCATTTGTATGATTTAAGGATCGTATTCGAATGAGTATGATAATATAATATCAAGATGAATCCCTTAAAATGTGCCTTCGGCGTCACCTCTAGAAAATTTATAGGATTCGTTGTTTGTCATCGGGGAATCGAGATCTACCCAAATAAGATTAAATCTATCTTAGAAATGCCTCCTCCCAAAAATTTGAAACAACTTTGTTCCTTTTAAGGAAAGTTGGCATATCTGAGATGATTTATTTTTAATCCTCAGGTAGATATCTGTACTTCTCAACATTAATTAAAAAGGACATCAAATTCATTTGGGAAGAGAAATGACAACGGTCCTTTGAGGACGTCAAGCAGTATTTATTGACACCTCCTGTTTTGGCAGCCCCTATCCCAGGAAAACCTTTGATACTTTATACCGCGACCTTAGACGACTCTCTCGGAGCCCTGTTGGCCTAGGTCAATGACGAGGGTAAGGAAAATGCACTCTACTACTTAAGCCAACGTCTAATACCGATGGAGGTAAAGTATCCGCCTATTGAGAAATATTATCTAGCTTAAATTTTTGTCACCCAAAAGCTTAAGCATTACATGCTCTCCCATAATATTACCCTCATTTTGAAAGTTAATCTACTGAAATATTTGATGATCCAACCAACACTTTTCGGATGTTTAGTAAGGTGTTCGATGATTTTATTGCAATTCAATATAACTTTTGTTCCTTTCTGTGCTATCAAGGGACAAATTCTAGCAGATTTTCTCACAGCACACCCACTTCCAACTGGGCACTCTCTCAATGATGAATTTCCAGACAAAAAGATATTGCAAATAGAACCATCCTGTGTCAGACATTAAGAAATGTACTTCGATGGGGCTTCATCAGCCATAAAAGACAAAGGATCAGAAATGGTTATGCCAGACAAAACATGAGGTTGTCTGATTTTCATCACGCCAGATAAAGGCACGTTGAGATTCTTCTACCACCTGATAGAGCCATTCATAAACAATGAAGCATAATATGAAGCGTTTTTCACCGGGTTGGAGTTGACAATCTCAATAGATATAACAAACATTGTCATCTATGGTGACTCACAACTCATCAGCTAACAAGTTGCCGGACAATACAAGATTTTGAAACCAAGGCTAGCAGAATTCCACCTGCACACAATGAAGCTACTTGAAGAAATCCCCAGTATGACTCTCTACCGGATTCCTCGGGGAGATAACGTCCATGTCGATGCTTTAACAAAACTTGCCAAGGAACTGACATGTCCACAAGAGGATTCCATTGACATTAGAGTTCAAGGATGACAAGTTTTATCTCGGATCGAACTTGACAACTTATTCAAACTCAAAAAAAAAGAAGGAATGATGATTGCAGTTGCCGACATCAAAGAAGACTGGCGTAAGCCCTTAATAGAATATTTGCATACTAAAAAGCTGCCAGAAGACAAGTCCGAGGTATATCACATCACAAGAAGGGCTATGTCATATGCTCAAGTGGGTGATTTCCTCTACAGAAGATCGTTCGATAAGATGTGGCTGAGATGTCTAAGCAGAGCTGAGGCA
The DNA here is from genome assembly GCF_001263595.1 of Phalaenopsis equestris. Taxonomy (NCBI): domain Eukaryota; kingdom Viridiplantae; phylum Streptophyta; class Magnoliopsida; order Asparagales; family Orchidaceae; genus Phalaenopsis; species Phalaenopsis equestris. The sequence goes on from NW_018252300.1 coordinate 452,251, forward strand.
CAACATATCATCAAAAAAGTAACGCTAGATTGTGTGGTGCTCACCAGTCAGAGCCAAAGATGAAGATGAAGATCAAGAGACTTGGATATTATTGTCCAACAAAGATATTTGATTGCATGGATATAGCTAGAGGATGTCACTTTTGTCAAGTGCATGGGGTGGTCTTACACCAACATCCGAATGTGCTACACCAAATCGTTGCCTCGTGGCCATTTGAGCATTGGGGCACGGACATAATAGGTCTAATAGACCCTCCATTCTCTAAGGGACTTAGATTTATTCTTGCCGCTATGGATTACTTCTTTAAGTGGGTAGAGGCAGTACCGTTATGAGAGGTTACAACACAACATGTTTGGAACTTTTTAAAAGTCAAGTCATCTACCGTTTTGGTGTACCACACAGAGTGATTTCCGTCAATGGACAACCTTCAAGAGCACAAAGATCAACAACTTCATCAAAAGACATGGGATAGACTGAAGGTATTACTATTCCAGAGCAAAGAGACTCGTCGAAGCCTTCAACAAGATGCTCGTGTAAATCTTAAAGAAGACATTGGACGAAAACAAAAGAGGTTGGCATAATAAACTATTGGAAGCTTTATGGGTCTATCGAACAATGTTTAGTCCCACTCAATGTACACCTTACGCACTTGTGTACGCGTCTGAGGTTGTACTGCCACTGGAAGTTCAGACACCATCTCTCAGAGTCGTCGTTGCCACCGTCGCCAACCAAATTACAACCAAACAAAGTGTAAAACTCAAACTTGAAGAATTAGAAAGTCTCGAGAGAAAAATGACTAGAAGCACAACAACATTTGGAACTCTACCAAGCAAAGATGGTGCAGGCTCATGACAAATTGGTCCACCCGAGGGCATTCAAAGTTAGTGACCTTGTTCTCATTCTCAAAAGACCTATTCTTGCACACTGTAAAATAAGTAGAAAATTTGAACCAATGTGGGTGGGACCATTCAACATAGAATAAGTTTACTCAGGAGGAGCATACCAATTTGTGGATTTCTGAGGTGAAATATCTATGCTGTCGGACAATGGCCGCTAATTAAAGATATACTACCCAATGTGACACTGCTTGAAGCCTTCTTTTTGAAACTTTGATTATGCTGGGGATATTTTCTTGGCCAAGTGTCTGTGACTGGGTCCAAAATTTTGTAATAAAATTAATCTCAATAAAATTAAAATTTTGAAATTTGTTCACTTTAATTTTCTCCTTTTGTATCTAATTTTGAAATTACATTAAATTAAAATAAATTAAATAAGAAATTTGCGCCTGTACAAATTAAAATGTTTGTTTAATAAATGCTTCAATTTTATTTTTGTTCATGCTGAATTTTAGTGCATTGATGTTTTTTTGTCTTATGTAAAAAAATGTCGGGACCAAAGCTAATTTTTGCCTTTAGAGACGGCTTGAATCTCACACTGAATAAAGAAAGGGCGGCTCAGGGTGACATCATAGATTTTTACTTAGACTTCGGTTAGGTCAATGCAAGTTATGAGGGTCCTTTAATGGACATAGTCAGATGCCAAGAGAAGGAAGGGTTAATGTCGCTATTGAGGATCAGTACTAAAGAAGACTCCTCCTCGAAGAGAAAGAAAGTGATAACACAACAAAATCTGATGGAGGGGACTAGCCATCTACCGTCCATGATAACTGCACCAACAAGGGATCTAATTGGTGCTGATGAAGAAAGGGTGTCAGATTCCCCATTAAGAAGAACTCAAAGTCAAAATGCTAATCGCCGCAAACACAAATCTTTCCTATGAGAGGAAAAGAGATGCATGAAGGAGGCATAAAATACACTTACCCCAATCTCTGAGGGGAAAATTTACAATCCCTGCATGAGAGAGACTTCTACTAGACCACCTGCGACAGAGGAAGGGTCTGAGTTTTCTGCAGAGCAGATACTATCGGCAGTACCAGATGAACTTTACAGGGGTTGCCCAATTTGTAACGTCAAGGTTCCTACACAAGCATCAACCGTAGAAACATTCGTGAAATGTCCAACATGCAATGTTCCCCACTTAGACCACTACAATTTATTAGAGGAATTCATATCCTCTAACATGGGACATCAAGAGACAACTTACCCAGACACTGAGTCGTATATTCCATTACCTACGGAGCCAAGTCAAACGTGGCATCTTATGGATGTGGAGATGAGGGATCAGAATTGACGATCTCAAAGGATCCCTACGGCATAGCTGGAAAGGATGAACAAAGTTAAAAGATGAGAATTTGAATTCTATGGGGAAATACAAGAAAAACTTGTCAACATTCTGGAAGGCCCGGAGTTGTACAGGAGACTTCTCTGAAAACGATGAAAAAAGAATTGTAGACTACATTTTCGACCTGAGAGAAAGAGGTCAAGCTGGTCTACTAATGGAAAGAACTTATTAAAAACCATGAAAGAAGAGGCGCAGAAAGGGCATGATAACCATCCAATGTGGTTGTTGTTATAATTTCTTAAGAAATGATGAGGTGGATCCTATGCCATTTGAATTAAAGAGAATAATCAGCAGAATTGTCAAATGGAGTATACTACCAGCCGAATGCATTCCAAAAAGTTGTATAATCAACATTTACAATGAAGGAGATTGCATTCCCCCACACATAGATCATCATGATTTTGTAAGGCCCTTCTGTACGATGACCTTCATGAGTAAGAGAAATATTCTGTTCGGAAAAGAAATTGACGTTATCGGCCTTGGGGAGTTTAGGGGATCTTTTGAGATTTCACTATCAATTGGTTCAATATTGGTTCTTAAAGGAAATGGAGTAGACTTAGCTAAGCACTACATTCTAGGGGTACGACATCGTAGAGTTTCTATGACATTCAGAAGAACGGACAACAACAAGATGCCATATGGGTTCCGACAAGATCCAGAGTTAGAGGAGTTTCGCTAGTATGAGCTATGAGGGGGTTGCACCTCTAAGTACATGTAAAAGGGAATTCTTGTCTTGGAGCGTGTCTTAGTAAGTCAGCTTGATCAGGAGTGTGGCATATATAATATGTACTTGATCCTGATTTTCTATATATGTAAGGATTTATGAAGTTGACACCACTACGTGAAGATTTTAATTCCTGACAATGGTTCCTAAAACTTGATCCCCAAAATTATATTTGTGCAAAATTAATAAAGTTGACTCCATTTTGCAGCGATGCCAAAAACTTGGTTTGTTATTTTATGAATAAGAAATTAAAGCAATTTATGTTGGGATTCTACGCAAGTATACATATTGTTATCAAGTAATACAAGACTTTCTGTTTAAGCCCCAAATATCGATTCCATGAGGAAGGTTTAAATTTGAAATGGAAATTTAAATTGGGAAAGTCACAACAATAAAGAAAATCTACTACACTAATTTTTAATATTTAAGGAGCTATCAGAACTAAATTATCAACTACTACTAAAACTGTAAAGTAAAACTAAACAATAACTACCAAACTATATTTTCGTGATAAAGTTATCTAATATGAGAAAGCATCTTTCCCACTACAATGAGTTTTTGGTTAAATGAGAGAGATAAATGGTTTAAAATTGTATTGTTTCATATATGGGTAATTTAATTATCTACCTTTAGTCAAGTGTTATAGAGAATCACTGGCTAATCTCAAGTTTATTCTTTAAATCCGTGGTTAGGCTGGGAGGATACTGACTCTCACATCAAAACTCCCTCTTCCCTTCCCCTGAAGGCTAACACTCGCTTTAGTTCTTAAACACTAAGACCAAATTTGGTATTTTAGTCTGTCACCCCAAAATCTCCAATTCTTCACCCAGTAATATATATTTTCCTGTTTATTTGCACCCAATTTCATGAACGAAACACTCCTTCAAGGAATCAAACGTGATTCTCACTTTGTTGTAAAACTCATACTCCATTTCCTGGATAGTATGTTTCACAATAGATGTTAACATTTCAATTGGCCAAATCAAAAAGTAAATTAAGAATGGAGTGAAAAATCATCACAATTTATTTTTTATTTTAAAATTGTCACATCTAAATTATCTCTTCATTTTAAAATATCTCAGAGTAGGAAGAAAGACAAAAAAAAGTACTTAGACCTCATGAGGAAGATACAAAAAAATGTGAATTTCATAAATAAAAGAAAATTTATACAACAATAATAAACAAACAGTATTTATCTTTAACTCCTCCTTAAAGCAAATCCCATGTAGCATCTCTCGAACTCTTTCTCTCTTCACGAGACTCTTGATTCTCTCTTTAAAGATGTAAGGAAGATGAAATCTCTCACTTTCCTCCCTCTCTGACCACTCTTAGGAGAATCACACTTAGACTCACCACACTAAACAATACACACAATGGAACACTCAAGAAGACTCAATGACATACTAGACCTCCCTTTTTCTAATCAATTTTTGCTCTAAATAAAGCATAATGTTAGTTTTCTAAGAGGTGTATCCAATAACTCTTCAAAAAGCGACCAAATTCATCGAATCTTCTAGAAATTTGCCTAGCAACGACATTTGCGCCGTCGACGCCCTTGATCCGAATTAATTTTAGTGCCCTGTTAAATGGCGCCATCGACACCCCCACTGCTCTGAACTCCTCCTTCATGTTGGCGCCATCGGTGTCCTTGCTGGCACTGTCAACACTGAGTTTTTCTTCTAAAACTCCATTTTGACTCCAAATTCCATCCTTTTTTCTTGAAGTGCTAAAAATCATCAACCTACAATAAAACATGAAAAATACCTTCCTTTAAAACACAATGTCACTAAAAATGAGTATAAAATATAGATCTAAAAATGCATATATTTTTTATGCATTAAAATTTCCTAAACTTAAATGTTACTTGTCCTCAAGTAACTCCTTTACTACGTAAAAATATAACATATAGTAAAAAATTTAACTTCTAGGTTCCCATAATTTGGTCTACTAAATATCATAACATAACTTAAGAAAAAATTTAAAATAACTCAAGTTAGTACTAAAGGTATAAGAATATATAGCAATCAAGTCAAAGATTTCTGATTCTCGATTCTTTTCAAGAAAAATTGCAAATTGTCATATTAAAGTCACTTAAAGTATTCATAAGAAAAAGAACTTCATAAAACTTTACTAAAAAATAAAGTAATACTCAAATAAAAGTTTAGAAAATGTAGCAACCCTTCTTTTTTAAATTGATTCAGGTGAAGCCAATTTTTAATTAGGCATCTCCTCAAGCTTCTCCCATTCATTTTCTTTTTTTTTTTCTTTTTTTTTCTTTCAGGATCATTTTCAATCCTTTCTCTTTTTTTAATTTGAGGATTAGTATATCTGGATAACCTTTAATGATTTTGAACTTCACTATCCTCTTCTTAAAGTTAAAAACTTTTCACATTCCTTCACTTAATAAAATCATATTAATTTTAAAGATTTTTCATAAAGTTTCACTCTTTTCTTCTTACAAGAAATTCTAAGGTTCTTTATACTTCAAAAATACAAATTTCTTTACTTAAATTGTAAAAACATAGTCTTATTCGCTCATACCAAATAACTTAATCTCTAGAATTAATCTTTATTATTGAAAGTTTTTACTTAATCTTACTAAATATTTAGAAACAAAAATATAGTTATCCAAAGTTAGGTTCTACTACCACAGGCCATGTTAAATTGAAAATTTTAAAATATAGCCCATTGGACAAATAAAATTAAGTTTCTTTGTTTTAAAAATGAATTTTTATTCCCCCCAAACTTAAATTTTTAAAAGATTAAGCATGAAAAACTGAAATTACAGGGTGAAGAAAATAATTAATACATAAAGAAAAGACATACTTGTTGAAGGTTCTGATTTTGAAACTTAATTCTAAAATATTGCAGGTGCTAATATGAAAAGCTACAAGACTTAAAACATTAAATAACACATAATATATATAAAAATATTTGCTGAGAAAGAATTAACTAAAAATAACTACAACAAAGTACTAAAAACAAATAACGACATTAAAATAAATTTCAATTCAACAACATCTCTACATATTATAGTTCAAAAAACAACATTCAATACAAATCAAAGTTTTACATTAATAAACTAAACAATAACAAAAAAAAAAAAACAAAATGCAACAAACAATAAACTAAAGAAAATATTAGAACTATGACTAAGCAGACATCTTCACTCATCCTCTTCTTCTTCTTCTTCTCCAATATCAAAGTTTTGCTGTTGATAAGGGGTAAAGATAGGGTGACTAGGAAAATGTATTGGGTGGTCACCCTTCATGTATCTTACCATAACATCATCATATGGAGCATCATATTCAAACTTTTGCTTTGTTACATTATCATTATGTGCATTCCTGGCCTCCAAATTTTTAATCCTGCTCTCCATCCTTAAAATATCTCCTTGTTTGATCATCATATATTCCATAAGTTCCTAGAGAGTAGAGGCGCTAGAAGTAGAAGGAATATCCCTACTCCTACTTCCCTTTTTCCATCCAATATGAGATTCATAGGTTTTAACGTTTGCTGGCCTAATAGGTTTAAGAGGCTTAATCCTTTCCTCATTAATTCTAAAATCAACTCCTGACTACTCACATAATGTGAAAATCAGGGTAGGGAGTGCTAATCTACCAGTCGTCTCACTCATAGCAATAGAATGAATGTTCTTATAGAGTATAGATCCAACATCTATAGATCCAACATCTAGACCTCTCATCTGTTGGATACAGAACTTTAGGATAGCTCTATCCTTAGTAACTTCACTATGGTGATTTGTAAGTATCATTTTGGCATATATAAAGTAATTCCAGGTCTTGGATATTACATTTAACATAGAAGCAAGGAAGTCTACCTTAACGTTATTCTTCACTTTCCAAGCTCCTCTTCCATTAGAAAGAAATGTAGAAAGAAATGAAATAACTTAGAAAGAAATGAAATAACTTCATCCAAAGCCTTGTTTGTAGCAGAGAATTTGTTGTAGTTACAGAGAAATGCTTCCTGCAACTGATAAAATTCATTAATCCTCTTCAGGTTGAATTCAACCATTTTACCATGAACATAGACGTGGTCATCAGAAGTCTCCTTAAAATTGGCATATAACTCCATGGATTTACCAATAACAGGATTTACCAATAACAGCCTCGGAAGTAAAGTAATAGAAATTCTCCCACTGCCGAGCAACAATTAATCTTTTGACTTCACCACTCGGATTTTTGAACGCTCGATCCAGAATTATTTTCTTTGTATTTAGTATACTATTGAAATGAATGCTAGCTTTGTAGTTGATGAATTTTTGGTCATCAAATTCCAATTTCCTCTTTCCTTTGCTCATCCTTTGTGCCATTGTAATCTTAGAAAGAAAGGAGAAAAATTTATAAAATCCAAATAAATTCCAAAAATTTTGAAAATCCCAACATGGAATGTTCTAAACTTAAATTCACTAAGAAAGAGTTCTTCACCAAAGGATTTTCTCAAAATCTCCTTAAAAATTTTAAAATTTTGGATCTTTACAATGTAAGCAAAATCCTTGGTAGAAATAAAAACTTTTGGTTCAAAGTGTAGCTCTTACCAAGAAAATATGAAATTCAAACTTCTTTTGTCTTCTAATCCCTTTAAATCCAAGTGTTTACAAGCTCTAGGGGTGTAAACCAAAGGTTGCAGGTGACCAAAGGGGTAAAAATGGCGTTTCACAAAAATTTCAAGGTATTTGGGGATTTTCAGGTCTCGAGCGCCGTCGGCGCCAGTGCCAAGCCGTCGGCGCCAGTGCCAAAAATAAAAAATTTTCATAATTTTCGTATATTAGTTATTTCAAATTTCCTTCAATGTCTAATTAGTCTTTTTAAACAAAAATAATCATCCTTAATAGCCCACAAACAAATGTTTTTACAAACAACACAGAACTAACTTTTACATATGAAATTCCAATTTTTTTACAAACATATTTTTAATCACAGTCACACATACATAAAGAAAATCATAGTATAATTCAACATTGAAATCAACCCACAACACTAGAACGTTGAAAACTAAACTATACATACAATTAAAGTTATAGGAGTTCTGAAGCAAAGCAAATCCAACACAATTACATTAAAAACATAATTAGTTTGTTTTAAATTTTAAACAATGGAATGTCCAACTTCTTTGATTACTCTTCTTCATCTTCAATATTGTCTCCTCCTCTAATATCTCTCATAGACTGGTAATGTACGTACAAGCTGTAGAAGGGTCGGTACGGGAATTGATCAGTCAAATTTTCATCAATTCATTTATTCTTCTTGATCGTCTGCACCAAACCTAAATCAACACGTTTCGTATGATCAAAGTGTTCTTTTATCCTCCAATCTAAGTGATCAAAAGGTAAGTAAGATTTCATATTGCATTCATGATATTATGAAGTTCTCTCTCTATTTTCTTTATTTTCTTCTCCAAAACTTGTGAACTTCCAACTTTATAGGGCATTAAGGGTGTTGAAGCATGTGATGATTGATCCAAGATAAAATCCAACGCTTCATTTCCATTCCCAATATAGTTTCCATCAATAGGATCCATGGGCTCCCAGGGTAATAACTCTTTCTCCCAACTTTCATATGGTACTTGAGATTAACTACAAAGTAAGAAGATCGTAGAAGGATGTCCCAATCCATATATAGGCCCATTCATTATAATACCCAAAATAGTTTTAAAACTAATTGATTCCACATCAGTGGGCTTTCCCATTTGAATGCAATAGTTTAAAATTGCACTTTCTTTTGTAACTTTACTAATTTTTATTGTAGGGAGTAGTTTTGCAGAGATGAAGAAATGCCATTGTTTAGATATCAGATTTAGCAGTGAAGTGGAGAATCTAATGTACCCCTCATCTTTGATTTCACAATTATCACTTTCATCCATCATAAATTGGTATACATCATACATCAAATCCTTTGTTGGTATAAAGTTCGTATAATGATAGAACAACATGCTTTCTATCATAAACATATCGTTAATTCACGATGGAATAAATGGTATGGCCTTACCTTAAATGAAGACGACTCCTTTGTTAATTCCATGTAGATTAGCGTAGAATTCTTTTACCACTGGAACAACTACTACATCGGTAGTGTAGCATAGAACTTCCTAACATCTCTGCACTGTGATTTTCTCAATCTGTGAACTAGGATTACTCAATCCATGATTGACAAAGCCTTTCCTTGATAAGTCTCTTCTTTGATGACTTTGTTGTATAATTTCTGCATGCCAAAACTGATGAACTTTCTTTGATTGAAAACCCCATATCTTGAAGTATTTCTGGAATATTTCTGGAATTAGAAGCCATGGAATTAGAAGCCATGGATTTTAAAATCTGGAAGTTTCTGGTCGTCCAAAATGGTTCTTATGCTTTTAGAAAGTCCTTAAGGCCGACAAAATCCTCCTGAACCACCGAAACCGCACTGGACGTCGTCGGCACCCCCGATGGCACTGTCGGTGCCATGACTCTGTAAAAGGGCGTTGTCGGCGCTAAAGCCATAGTTGCGTCTGATTCATTTTTTGTTTATTTTTTTTTTCAAATTTTCATCCAATATCAATATTTGTCATGATTTATGATATATAAGATTGTGTAGGATTCTAAGGTATTATTTTTTCCTAGTACTTAGAACAATTATTAAAAAATAATAATAAGATATATAGATATATGATATATATATAAAGTGCTTAGTTTAACGTTGTTAGCTCGACGTAATAATGTTTATTCAAGATGATCAGAATTTCTTTAAATTGTGGGATGTGCCCTTCATAATAATGTTTCAATTGATGCCCGTTAACTTTAAATATCTTTTCAATTTTAGGATCTTTAATAACAACAGTTCCATAATGATAGACTTTGATCACATTGAATGGTCCTAACCATCTAGATTTCGGTTTTCCTGGAAATAATCTTAATCTAGTATTATATAAGAGAACCTCTTGTCCAAATTCAAAGTTGTTTTTTATTATTCTCCGGTCATGCCATATTTTCATTTTCTCTTTACAGATTTTTGCATTATCATATGCTTCATTTCTAATCCCCTCAAGTTCATTGAGTTGCAATAATCTTTTCTCACCAGCGTCCTTCACATTAAAATTAAATTCCTTAATAGCCCAAAATGCTTTATGTTCAAACTCTACTGATGAGTGGCATGTCTTACCAAAAATTAGTCTATATGGGGACATTCCAATAGGAGTCTTATAGACAGTTTTGAATGCCCATAGTGCAGTATCGAATCTAGCAGACCAATCTAATTTATAAGGATTTACAAATTTTTCTAAAATTCATTTTATTTCAATATTTGATATTTCTACTAGACCGCTAGTTTGGGGATGATAAGCAGTAGAGAATCTATGCATAATATTATATTTTCTAATCAATTTCTTGATTCTCTTATTCCTAAAATGGGATCCTCCATAAGTAATAATCAGTTTCAGCATTCCATATCTTGTAAAAATATTTTTATTTAAAAAATTTGAAACTTCAAGCATCACATTTAGGTATAACAATAGCTTCAATCCATTTTGACATATAATCAACAACAAGTAATATATATATAAATTTCCAAATAAAGGCATAAATGGTCCCATAAAATTTAATCCCAACACAAAAAAATTTTAACTTCCAATGTGTAATTCAGAGGTATTTCGTTTCAGCATTCCATATCTTGTAAAAATATTTTTATTTTGTGCAGTTCTACTAGTTCCAAAATGTCCTTCAAATTCAGAATCATGACATCGTTTAGGGCAGTAGGCCAACAAAACCCAGCTTGGAAAATTTTATGTGCAGTTCTACTAGTTCCAAAATGTCCTCCAAATTCAGAACCATGACATCATTTAATTATTTGTTCAATTTTTTCGTAAGGCACACACCTTCTAATAATCAAATCTTTACATTATTTATATAAATGTGGGTCATCCCAAAAATAGAATCTTGAATAATGAATAAATTTTTTTAATTATTGATTCTTTACATCTGGTGGTAGAATATCACTCAAAATATAATTTACTATATCAGCATACCATGATATATTCTTTATTTCAATATTATATAATTGTTCATCAGGGAAAGTTTCCAAAATTTCATTTGCAAAATTAGTTAATATTTCTTATTCTAGTCAAGACAAATGATCAGGTATTTGATTATCAGTTTTTCTTCTATCTTTTACCAGAAAATCAAACTCTTGCATCAGAAGTATCCATCTAATTAATCTCTGTTCAGCATCCTTATTTTGCATCAAATATTTGATAGCAGAATGGTATGTATAAATTATACATTTAGCTCCAATTAAGTAAGGTCTAAACTTATCAAAGGCATAAACAATAGCTAATAACTCTCTTTCAATAGTGGTGTAATTAATTTGAGCATCATTTAGAGTTTTACTTGCATTATATATTACTTTGAAAACTTTATTATACATTTGTCCTAAAACAGCTTCAATAACAGGATCACTAGCATCACACATTATTTCAAATGGTTTCTCCCAATCAGGTGGAACTATTATAAGAAGCAGTGATTAAATTTTCTTTCAATAGTTCAAATGCTTTTACACATTCCTCATTAAAATTAAATTTTGTTCCTTTTCTAAAAGTTGGCATAACGACTTAGTAATTTTTGAAATTTTTTTTATATAACGCCTGTAGAAACCAACATGTCCTAGAAAAATTCTTACCCCTCTAACCATAGTAGGAGGCAGTAAGTTCACAATAACTTGAATTTTTGTTGGATCTACTTCCATGCCATTTTCAAAAATTTTATGCCTAAGTACAATTCCTCCTACAACCTTAAATTGACAATTTTCCCAATTTAGTATCAGGTTGATTTTTTTACATAGTTCCAATACTTTTTCTAAATTATTTAAACAGAATTTAAATGAAGTTTTGAATATAGAAAAATAATCCGTAAATACTTCCATTCCATGCTCAACTAAATTAGAAAAAATTGACATCATACATCTTTGCAATGTCGCAGGTGCAATACATAGTCCAAAAGGCATTCTACGAAAAGCAAATGTTCTATAGGGGCTTGTAAATGTTGTTTTCTCTTAATCCTTAGGAGCAATCAGAATTTGATGATACCCGGTATATCCATCTAGAAAGTAGTAATATTTTTTTCTAGCCAATCTATCCAGCATTTGGTCTAGAAATGATAAAGGAAAATGATCTTCTATGGTGGCCATATTTAATTTTCTATAGTCTATACAAATTCACCAGCCAATAACTTATCTTATTGGAATTAATTAATTTTTCCCATTTACTTCAACTATCACTCCTCCTTTCCTTAGAACACAGTGAATCAGACTTAGATAATCAGTAACGTCCATTCTAAAACATTCATTATCCTTTTCAATCACAGGATATTTCATAGCTTTAGCTATATTAAATTTTACTTCTTGATCATTGACTCTTATTATTAAATCTCTTTTTTGCCATCTATCACAGGGTTGCAAGAAATGGTCTCCTCAAAATAATAGGAATCTCTTTAACTTCCTCCATATCTAACATAATAAAGTTTACAGGAAAATTAAATTTATACACTTTCACTAATACTTCTTCTATAACTCGTTTAGGATAAGTTATTGATCGATCAACTAACTGAAGAGTTACAGTGGTAGGGGAAATCTCTCCTAAATCTAAACATTTAAAAATCATTTAAAGCATAAGATTAATGCTAGCTCTTAGATCACAAAGGCATAAGATTGATACTCACTCTTAGATCACATAAGGCTTTTTCAAAAAAAATTTCACCAATAGCACATGGTATGGTAAAACTACCAGGATCTTTTAACTTTTCAAGAAGCTTTTTTCGAATAATTGCGCTACACTCTTCACTAAGTGCAATTGTCTCATGATTTGCAAACTTTCTTTTCTTGTTTAATATATCTTTCATAAATTTTACATAACTTGACATTTGTTTCAAAGCCTCAATGAAAGGAATGTTTATCGTTAACATATATTGTTAACTTTTTTAAGGATTTCCATAAATTTTGTAAATTGTTTATCTTGATTCTTCTGCTTCAATCATTGAGGAAACGAAGGTGGCGATTATTTTAAAGAAATTTGTATTGGTTTATTTTCATCATTTTCGCTTTCAATTTCTACCTTCTCCTTCTCAACTTCAATTTCTCTTTGGATTCTTGTTTTCACTTCTTTTCCACTTTGTAATTGAACGTCTTTAAATTGCACCTTATTCTGATATTTTGGATTAACTTCAACAGTACTAGGAAGAATTCTTGAAGGTCTGTTACTAAGTGTAGTAGCAATATGTCCTATTTGATTTTCAATATTCCTAATTGCAGCCCCTTGATTTTGTATTTGATTTCCCATGTCAACATTACTTCTTCCCAACATTACTTCTTCCATTACTTCTTCCATAGTCAACTTCTTCTCCTTAACTTCTGAGTTACTGATCTTTAGTTAGGATTCCCTTGGTTATTTGAATTTCATGGGGGTTCATCTAATTTTTATAATTATTCCAACTAAAATTAGGGTGATTTTTTCATCCAAGATTATAAGAATTAGAATAGGGATTATTATTTCTATTATTTATAGCATTTATAATTTCATAAGATGATTTAGTATCAATTATCTATTCTAGTGAATTTTCCTCTAACACTAGTGGTATTTGAGAAAAGTTTACTCCAATTTGATCAATTTTTTTTTATATAACAATAATTTGAGATGCTAAAATAGACATTGCATCAGAATCAGGAATACTAGCTACTCTCTTTGGATTTAGCAGTTCAGAGGGTTATTGAAAATTATTAGTAGCCATTTCTTCTATTAAGCTCTATTAAGGAATATGCTTCATCAAAAAGTTTTGACATTAATGATCCACTTGCAACAACATCTATAATAGACCTAAGTGATCCTACTAATCCGTTGTAAAAAGTTTGAATTATTAACCAATTTGGTAAAGCATGGTGTGGACATCTCCTAAGGAGATCTTTAAATCTTTCCCAGGCTTCATATATCGATTCCCCTTCGAACAGACAAAAAGATGTAATATAGTTTCTAAGCTTAGGCATTTTCGAGGGTGGAAAATATTTAGCTAAAAATGTTTGTGTTAGTTCTACCCAAGTTCTGATGGACCCACGTGCTAATGAATTTAACTAAGCTTTAGCTTTGTCCTTTAATGAAAAAGTAAAAAGTCTAGGCCTGACAACATCAATAGGCACTCCATCATATTTAAAAGTAGCACATATTTCAAAAAAACTAGCAAGATGTAAGTTAGGATCATCAGCATATGTTCCTTCAAACTGATTAATTTGTGCCATTTGGATAATAGTAGGTTTAACCTCAAATGAATTAGCAGCAACATCAGGACTTTGAATAGTTAAGTGACGTTCATCTGCTGTAGGATTAGCATAATCTTTTAAAGGTCTTTGTCGATTTTCATTCATTTGATTATCTAAGTTATTCACCATTTCATTCAAATTTCTAATTTCTTTTTGTTGTTTTCAAACTTCTCTTCTAGTGCATTCTAATAGTGAATCGTAAGGTACTAAACCTTCAGATCTAATACTATGCATAAACAAATATAATAAGCAAAAAAAAATTTCTTAAAAGTACTCTTAACTTTCAAAAAATATTTAAATATATATTTTTTATGATTTTTTATTTCTTAATTAAACTAGCAAGATGTAAGTTATGATCATCAGTAGGTGTTCCTTCAAACTGATTATTTTATACCATTTGGATAATAGTAGGTTTAACCTCAAATGAATTAGCAGCAACATCAAGATTTTGAATAGTTAAGTGAAGTTCATCTGCTATAGAATTAGCATAATCTTTTAAAGGTCTTTGTCGTTTTTCATTCATTTGATTATCTAAGTTATTCACCATTTCGTTCAAATTTCTAATTTCTTTTTGTAGTTTTCAAACTTTTCTTATAGTGCAACCATGCTCCTATTCTTTTTAATGTCAACATGTTTAATAAGAAAAAGGAGCATCTGATACGATTTTTCAATATGTGGACTATGCATAGCTCCTTTGCTCAATTTGTCAAAGATAACTGGGTCACTGATTGTACTAGTAATGCGAGTAGAAGACATTGGGCTTTGCATAAATCATTGGCTTTTAAACTCAAAAAGTGATACTATGATACTTTTGGGAGTTTTAATACCTTAGTTCAGTTGCTGAGGATAATATGATGAGGCTTGATGAGGTGTATAATAATGATTTGACTTATCATCTTACCTTGTTGCTAGGTCAGAAAATTTTAATTAATGCTATTGCTATGGAGAACAATTTCTATAAAAAAAGGCTGGTCATCTTGTTGATGGTGGTAGAAATACTTCTTATTATCATGATTTTATTAAAAAATAAGATTGGGTACTTCTATTAACAAGATCAAACAGAATATTGGAAATATCTCACTTTCTCTTGATCTCGTTGAGGCAGATGGTATTGATTATTATACTAAGCTGCTTAACATTGCTAGTAAGGTGCTTGCTAGAGTTTATAAGGATCTTTTTGCTGATGATGTTGATGTTGCAGGTAATATTGATCTTGTTGTCATTTATGATAAGTGATGAGATCAAGAATGCTCTTAATTCTATTGATTACGATAAAACCAATAGTCTTGATGGTTATACGACTTCTTTTTATAAAATTTGTTGGGATGTGGTGAGTAATGATATTATCTTAGCTGTGCATGATGTCTTTAGGGGTAGGGATCCCCCTAAATTTTTTAAAGCTTCTAATTTAGTCCTTATTCCTAAAAATAAGGATGGTTTATATTGGGATGCTTATAGATGTATTAGCCTTAATACTATGATTTTTAAGATTGTTTTTAAAATTGAGATTACCAGATTTCAGTCTTATCTTAATATTACAATTTCCAACCATAAATCAACTTTTATTAAAGGAAGATATGTAGGAGAGAATGCATTGATTGCTCAGAACTGGTTTTGGACCATGATAGAAAAGGCAGAAACGACAAAATCATTTTCATGATGGATAATAAAAAGGCTTATGATACTATAAGGTGAGAATTTCTTTTGAATGTATTCAAGACTAGAGGCTTTAATCAAGTTTCTTGTCTGCTTATTAAGTGAATCCTAGAAAATAACTATTCTTTTGTGTTGAATAATGGTAATAAATGTGTTTTTTTTCTAATCCACTAGGAGGATTAAGCAAGGTGATCCACTTTCTCCTATTATCTTTATTATGGCTTTTGATTATCTTTCTAGATACCTGAACATACTCTTCAATAACTATCCTAGCATGTAGTATGCTATCAAAGGTAATTTTGGGATCTCCCATCTTGCTTGTGCAAATGATCTGGTTATTTTCTCTAATTCCAATAAATGTTCTATCAAAACATTATGGAAGGGTCTTGATCACTTTCAAGAGGTTTCTAGGCCGAGTTTCAAATCTAGTAAATGCAGTTCTTATTGTTCAAGGTGGATTTCTGCTAGGAAGAGAAATTGGTTCCATGATTATACTGTCATTCTAAAGTTTTTTTGCCCATCAATTATATGGGTTTCAATTTGGATAAAAGGAAGAGAAGAGGGTATCTTCTTGATAGTATCATTGACAAGATTAATAAGAGAATTATGTCTTGGGATAATTTGTTGTAATCTTTTGGTGAAAAATTTACTTTACTAAAAAGTGTTCTTACTTCTATACCTTTGTAGACACTTATTTTCAAGAAAATTTCTTGCTAATCTAGTTAAAGGATTGGAGAATATTTTCAATAAATTTCCTTGGGTTGGTAAAGAACATAGAATTCCCTAGAAAAGCTGGAAAAAATATGTTTAAACGAACTCATTATGGTGGTCTGGGTTGTAGAAGCATGAATGATTCAATGAAAATCTACTTCATGAAGCTATGGGTGCAATTCAAAAGTGGT
The DNA here is from genome assembly GCF_001263595.1 of Phalaenopsis equestris. NCBI lineage: Eukaryota > Viridiplantae > Streptophyta > Magnoliopsida > Asparagales > Orchidaceae > Phalaenopsis > Phalaenopsis equestris. Next base: position 469,068 of record NW_018252300.1, read on the forward strand.
AATCCTCTTTGGTCTCTTTTGATAAGGCATAAATATTATTGTAATTCTCATCCTCTTTCTCTTCTTACAAATTCTTCTGGCTCCTTTGTCTGGAAGGAAATGCTAAAGATGTCTAAAGCCACTGGGGAGTTTTTATGTTGGGATGTTGGTAATGGTTACTGTAGTTTCTGGTTTGACAATTTGTTGGGGGATGGTGCTTTGGTTGATTCTTATAGGGTCTGTTTGATTTGAAGATAATTGTTAAAGAGTGTTGGAATAAAGATGGTTGGGATATGAATAAGCTTGTGGATTTGGTTAGCAAGGAGTAGCAAGGAGGATGCTTAGGATGCTTAATTGATTGTTAAAATTTATATTACTACTGGAGTACATAAAGTTAGAATTAAAGGTCAAAGTGCCAACTCTATCTCTAAAATCTTTGCAAATTATTTGGCTCATACCATTGGGATTGACATAAAGTGGGCTTGGAATTCTTTTATTAAACCTTCTCAATATTTTTTTTTGGAGGTTACTTCACCACATTATTCCTACTGATGACATATTGAAAATGAAATGTTTATGCTTACCTTCTTGGTGTTTTTTTGTGTAAGCAGACTGTTGAAGAGGTGGAACATATTTTTATCAATTTTTTTTTGGTAAGGAAGTTTAGACTAAGGTGTTCATGCTATTTGATAAAGAGATGAATGGTGATCTTATGAATTCTATTGCAGGGGTAATGCTTGCTGGAAGAGTTAAGGAGGTCAGTTCTTTGCTTCCATTCCTAAAGTAGTTTTCTCGTTCTTATAGTTTATGAGGAATGAAAATAAGCATAATGACAAGTCAGTTAATGTTTCTGGTTGTTTCAATTACATTTATAAATTTTTTTGTTTAAAATGCTTTTGTTTGGTAAATTTAAAAAGCATGTTAGTATGAACCATTTAAGGTTGTTTAACATGATTAACTTCTCGGTTCCTATGAAGCATACATTGAGTTTTAAACTTATGTTTTGGGAAAAACCTGGTTTGTGCTTGCTAAAATTTAATGTTGACGGGAGCTATAATAGTAGAATGGTTGGCATTGGTGAGGTGTGCAGAATATGGATGGACAATTGTGTAGTTTCGTTTTTTGCACCTGCTTTTTCCATTTCTCCGATTGTGACTAAAGCTGACGTTGTGATTAATGCTTTGGTTATTGCTATTAAATGTGGTTGGAATAAGATTATTACTGAAATGGATTCTTTGCTTCTGTTTGAGTTTTGTGCTCGTCAGATGGAATATGTTTGAAATTTTATCATTCATACGAAGAAGATTTTTGCTCTTCAAGGTTTTGTGTAGGTTTGGTGGTCTTATACTCATCGTGAAGGAAATAAGGCTGTCAATTGGGCTGTTAGAAGGGACTTGGCTTCTCAGATGATTACAATTTTTAATTTTGTTCCTGTGGAATTGTCCCGTCTAATTCATGGAGATTGTTTAGATATTCCTTTTATAAGTGTTAAGCATTATTTTTACATAAGATATTCATGGAGATTGTTTAGATATTTCTTTTATAAGTGTTAAGCATTATTTTTACATAAGATTAGTATAGTAGCTTGACAAAAGTATTAATAATTCTTAAACCCATTGATTAAATGATAAATGACAATAATAATAATCATCAATCTAAGTGCACCTACTAAAATTAAAACACTAAAACAAAGAAACTGGGATAGGCCGTTGGACGCATGCTTTCTCTCTTCCCTTCTCTATTCATGGAACGAGGCGATGACGCAATTGAGTGGCGGACAATCTTTAGGCGACGATCAAGACCGAAGCATGAAATGAAGGATGAACCTCAACTAAACATTCCATAGACATTAAATAGCATAAGGACTGAGGGCTTCTAGGTTGTCTACTTAGCACGACGTAAACTCTCACACCATATTTAGGTTTTTGCATGATTGTGTGTCGTGCAATATATGTCCTAACTCCTTTTAAGATTCTGAAGTTGTTTGTTTGATATGACGTAAATCCTCCTATCTTCCTAGGTTGTCTGTGTTCACTATATGTCGCGCATATAAGCTTTATGTTTTAAATAAAATGGCAGGAATAGACATCAAATAACATCCTTTCCAAAATGTAAAGCTAAATAATATGATAGTCTGGTAATTCATTGAGGTCCTCCTTAAAATCCAAGACATCCAAATACTTTTTGCTCTTTTGGTTTCCAAACCCTTTCCACTTGACTTTTTTACGACCAATCGTGAAAACTAAACTTTGAATTCTTGAAGCAAAACCGTGATCTTAATCGAGAGTTTTCTTAATTGACTTTGGTTGGTGAAGATATAATTAATTATAGGGCTTGCACCTATAAAAGAATTAGCAACCCATATAATCTAAACACTATTGAATATTTTTTATATTAGGTAGAGTAATGATCTGTTGAAAATTTTGCAGTCTAAATAAATACCATAAATTTCTTAGTTTGAATAGTTGAGCTTATTATCAAGTGATATTCTCATATTTCAAGATAGAGTATAACTTATAATATCATGCTCGATTATTTAAACTATCGAACTTATGAGATCTGTTCAGTCTCATTTTTCAAAATCAAAATATTCTTTTCAAAAAGCAAAATTATATATATATAATTTTTGGACTTCCTTATAGGGATGTGAATGATCTAATATCGAGTTGAGTTGGGATCTCCATGAAATCAGCTCTTAGCACGCTGTATTCAATATCAAGCCAGCTCGACTTAAAATTGAATGGAGTTCAATTTGGCTCAAATGCAAAATGCTGCTCGCCTGAATTTAGCTATTTAGATCTATTCGACCCTAAAAATCAAAGTGAATTGACTCGTTTTGATTGAATCAGTTTAAAATTAATGAATACAAGTAATTTTAGAAAAGTTAAAAAGCCTACCATATAAAAATTTCAAAATTAAAAAAAAATTGATTTGACTGGTGTATCGTCCGAAATTGACTCGAAATAAATTTAATCCATAATTTCAGCTCTATTCATTCACTTTAATTAGATCTTAATCAAAGCCAAAATTTAAATTAATTTTTAAATAATTATTCATCTTCAACTTAAAAATCCTCAATCTTCGTTTCCTGCAATGATCTCCTAACAGTTGAAATTTATTCTTGCCCTTTCGCTGACCCTTCTATACTCTATTTTATCACAATTATTTTCCTATTATGAACCTCATATCTCCCTTATTTAAAAAAAAAAAAAACAAAATCTTCTATAGGCCAACCAAATCAAAGTAGATGTCGACGTGCTTGTCGTACCCAACCTCATTACATTGTCCCTATTTTCCAGCAACGTTGTCATGCAGTTAGCCGCAGTGACAAGGCAAGGCTAGTGACGTCGCTTCCTTGTGCCTTTCATTTTTAATTCTCCAATACCTTATTAGCTGTACTCTTCTCCAATATAAATTTAATTTCATGAGCTGTGTTCGACGAACTCTACCTCAGGACCTTTTTGTCTTATTATACCAAACATTTTATATAATTGCAAAAATAAAACAAAAATATATTCTTTTATCCCTGAATTCGTTCATAAATAAGATCAATCTTATCATATAATATAATAGGATTATATATAGACTTCTTTGAATGACCGATAGAAGATTCAAAGAAAACGCTTCTTTAAAAGAGAACTCTTATAAAACGAATTTACATAAAGTTTTGATCAACTGATTTAACGCATAACAAATAGGTAGTTTGTCTTTAGCCGTGGTGTTAAGCAGTTTTAAATAAGAAGAGGTGAAATTGAATTTTGGGGCATTTATTGGCATACCCCCAATTCTTTTGTATTTACATATTTACCATCTAAAATTTATTTTTTTTAATATACCATCAAAATCTTTCATATTACATAAAAAATAAAATCATTTTAATTTTTACGAAGTAAAATATACCATTTCTTATATGTAGCAATAAGTTGTCATTTATGTAAAAATTGAAATATTTGTGCTAAATATCTAAATACCTTGGAATTCAGTATGTATGTAAATCTTCCCGTTTTTTGTATTAGAAATAATTGTAAGAGAATTTAAAGATAATTTTTTTATATTATACTTAATTATGTGAATTAATTTCTGATTTAAAGCCGGTGAGGGCCATTTGAGTATGATTAAATATTTACATACGGATGGCGCATGTGATTCTCAATGTGTAATTCTCTCTCAATAACCCCTCAATAACCTCTGCGAAGGTTATTAGGGGGTTATTGCAGAGTTATTTGGGCGTTATTTGGATTCAATACACTAACACTAAAGAAAATGTGAAAGTGTAACCGTGGAATGTGAAATTGTAATCGCAGAGGGTACTGACTCAAAATAACACCGAAATAACCCCACAATAACCCCCTAATAATCTTTGTAGAGGTTGTTGAGCAGTTATTGGGAGGAGATTACGTAGGGAGAGTTGCATGCATTCTCCTTAAGTAAACAACGCTTTTTTTCACGACTTATTGAGTGCACCAATCTCTCTCTGTCTCTCTCTATATTTATATATGTCATTAAATAATTGAGATTTCCTCTTTTATGTGGATATGCAATGAACTCTTCCACTACATGTGTGGTCGATATCATCTTTGAAAAATGACATGCATGAATCTTCCTTTTCATAAAGAGGGATGTCCCCAGCAGTTATAGTACTTCTTATTGGCCATATACGAAAACCATTAGATTTGAATTGTCCCTACAATTTTAGGTGATGTGGTTGGTGCTAATTAATGGGAGTTTTTGTTTTCTTATTTTGTGCTGCACTCAATATTTTTTTATGCAAAAAGTTGTATTAAAATATGTTAATTAAAAATATGTTTAGAATTGATAGGTTATCAAGAAATCCACATGATAAGTACAAATCTTGTTGCATAGCAGAATTGAATAATTTTTTGGGTTAAATTTAGAATCAACAAAATGTTGATTTCAATTAAATTATAATTAAATAGATTATCTTTATGAGACATGACTGATATCATCAATGTGATCTGATCAAAATCTCGTCGAATCCAAATCAAGATCTTAAATTATAGTTGAAATTTTGAAATATTGATTGAGGGATTGAATCTTGTTTGATTACAATAAAATCTTATTTCTTAATATGATAATTCCAAATGAGTCTAAGATTGCTTAATTTCACTATCAATAAAGCAACCAAACAGTCAAAATATGTTATGATTAAAGGAGTTATTTTTTGCTGTCTAATAGAGCATAATCAAATTTGGTGGCATCTCACAATGTATTCACTCCCAAAATCTAGAAAGAGCTCGTGACTTAGACTTAAGAATAGTGAGCGCTCAAAGACTTCGAAGATCTTTAAACTCTACTTAACCATCGTGGTTAGACCACTGCTATTTGATTGTCAGAACAACTGCTTCAATCAAATCATCATTATGAATCTACAATTTTAAGACTGTCATCGTTTGGTACACCACCATTAGATTATCATCCCCTATCCATAAGCATTAAATCTTCAATTCTCAATCAGCGCTGCCCATGCATTCGACATTATTACTACACATCTGTTAGTCCATTACCATCAGGACATCATTGCTCCTTCATCTCTGTATCCAATCTATGGTCTCCTAATCCCTACAACTCTCCCACAGTTTCCCTACTATCATTGCTTAAATTCTATTTGTCATCATACCATGATTATGTGGTCAACCAATCTTTATAATCTTACCACGATAACTAAACCGCAGATGAGAAATTATGATCACCTAATCATATTTACTCAATTTTTATCTTTCATTCACGGTAACTCAATCACCATCACTCCACAGTAGCCACTACTCAATCGTTGTCTGACTACAAATATTTGACAATCATTATTCATTTATAGCTGGTTGATTATCACCATCTATTCAAGTCCGCTCGATGATTGAACGCTTATGATCATCCATTCACAATTTTTCTATTATGGTTGTACTTACTTACAGTCTCCCGACATTAGTCACTTGTCTATGATCACCTAACCACATTCACTTGATTACAGCGATTTGACTATCATTGCTTAATTATCATCCCCAACCAATGACTATCAATTATGATTTTCTGTCTACTAACACCCTAAATCTTTACTACCTGTAATAATCCATAAGATTAATACATGTTGTCAAAGCACGTTGGCCATAAGGCAGACACATGTCTTTATCATGTCATTGCTTATAAATACAATGTATGCTATTGGCAAAAAAATAACACCCATTGGCCATATCGTTCACTTTTACCAACAACATTGATGCACATGAATAGGGGTAGAGTTAATACATGCCATCGGTATCAGGTTTATATCGAATTTCTTTATTTTTTGACTCCTCTCTTTAACTAAGAAAAAACAAATATATTACAAACAACTTTTGAATATATATTTAATGTCTCGAGACTCCTCTAGTTTCTATAATGGAATTTATTTTATACAATTGATGTATATATTAGTTCATGAACATCATCCCCAATTATAAAAAATGATAGCATTTGTAACCTATGATATATACTAGTAATCATTTTAACTTTATTAGACCTTATAAATTTTTCTCTTTTTACATGTTTTATATAAAACTCTAGGGTTGCTATAAGAGCTTTTGTTTATGTGATTGTGTACTAGATATTCAAACAAAATTAAGACATGAATATCGCCCGTATTTAATTTTCTTGCATGAAATAATGATAAATCTTAAAACTCTTATGCTTATTTTAACATGAGTTCAATATTAATTATATGTTTTTGGCATTCAATTTAAATATATTAAGAAGATTTGAGGTTTATCCTACAAAAGATGTACGAAGATTCTCTTAAGAAAAAAAGGTTTGGAGCCTTAGTCAATAAAATTTCTATGAAATTAGATCCATATATTCTCTGATCTCAAAGTAGATCCACTCTGCTAACCATAATATTAGTTAAGGATATTCCCATAAATTCTTTTCCTAAATTTACAAAATTTTATCTGGACATTCTGGCCAAAAAAATGATTCAAATGAATTTCAAAACCATTGATCTACTTTGAGATTAGGAAAACATTAATCTCAATTGCAGGTGGAGAAAAGAGAACCAACATAGTAGCAATAAGACAAATTTCATAGGCATAATAAAGATTTGTGGATTAACTGCAAACATTTCTTACATTATATTTCATAGTATCTGTACAAATATAACTATAACAGAGGCTAAGAAAGACAACAAAAATATATCAAGTAGTTCCAATATAGTGAAGTATAACTAACTAATAATGATAACTTCATAGGCCCCTCGAACTCTGAAAGTTAATTGCATGAATAGTTCCTGCTTATTTACATTGAGCCGTTTTTGTCTTAAAAATTATAGAAGTGTTAAAATAGTTTCTAAACTCTTAAAATTGAGTTTGAAATAGTCCCCGTTGAGAATTATTAAAATTCAATTTTAACATAATCAGAAATTATTTTGACACTTATATAACTCCGTGATTAAAAAGGCTCGTGTAAATAATCGGAAAGTATTTTGACACTTTTCTCTGGTCTGAAATTTCTTCAACATGGTCATATATGCCTTTTCCCAACAGAGTTCATCAAAGTGTCTCAATCTCTTGTGTAGGAGTCCATTGCATTCGACTTACTCATGAGATTCAAACATCTATGCAAAGTAAGATGATTTAATAGCTTTCTTTCATCTCATTTTTTCCTTTTATTTCTTCTCAATCTTCACATCAGAACATGAAGAGTGTTGGAGGAAAAGCAGGAAACACGGCTGGTACGTCATAATGCCTGCATAAATAAATACAATACTAGTTAATAAAACAATTATTGACTAACATTATGGCAAAATTTGTAGTTGATTATTCAACCATATTATATTTGTCATGATTTCATTTAATGAAAATTATGAATATGTATTGCTATTTTGGTTTATTTTTAGTACATGTTGTGGACGTATATTATTTAGTAATACGGGCTTGTTGGCATGTGAATATTATGTGCTCTATTAATTTTTTATTTTATTTTATTTTATATTTTATCAAATTTTTATTGATTTGAAGTTGACACATAAAAATATATAGATTATTTTATTAAAAAAAATCATTATCTTTTCAATACTAAAATTTCGAGAGTTATGTAATTATCTTAATTTTTTATTAAAATATTAAATTAAATCCGTCTCGCGAGAGAAAAAATATTACATAAATATATGTGAATTTCATAATATTTGATGATATTTTGATGATATTTTATAATTACAATATTATCAAATACCATCAATTCGCAACATTCACTTTCATTACCAACATATTTTTTTGTTAATTGACAATACTTATCTCTATTAATCATCCCAGTAAAAAAAAATCCCACAAGATAAAAATATTGCATTCAAGTAATTAAATAAAATTCCGTCGCAACAATTCCAACAATCACCTGGAGAAATCCCTCTCCCTCCGGCGAGCGGTGGCCGCTCTCCTTGGCCTCCCCTTGTCCGGATTCTTCCCGACCTTAGCCGGCGAAGGCGTAGACTTCGCCGAAGGAATAAGATTCAGGCCGTCCTCTGAGATGGAGCCAAGCGAAGGCCGCCATGTCGAATAAGCTCCACTATGTGCTCCCGGCTGTTCCCGCCGCCGCTTCTCCGGTTCTTCGGACGAAGTGAAAGGTAAAGGAGAATCCTCCACCACCACCGGCCGGCCGCACCGAACGAGCTCAATAAGTCTCATCGCTCTGTATTTACAGTTTATGCCCCTTGGTCTATTAGTAGGAAAGTGAGTGGTTTACTTGACGCTAGCTACGCCTAATTTATAAAGAGGCGCACGACAAAGAAATGACAGTAATGCCCTGAGAATTATATGAGTAATTTAATATGCGGGTGCCGTGGCCAGGCCAATGCAATCAGTAAATATTTTAATTCGAAACGTGGCCGAGTGATTTTAATTGCAACGCTGACTCATACTCCGAAGCTCTAAATAATACGATTTTGTAAGGCATATCATAATGTTATATCTTAAATGTTTTGAAAGTCAGGCTCAAAGTGAAAAGAAATAGAAGGTTCAAAATCTAACGGTTAAATCAGTTAGCTCAGTGATAACTTAAATATAAAAATATTATATGGGATTTAAATAACATAATAATGTTTAATATATGTAGTAGAATAAAATTATCCCTTGGAATATAAATCATATGGAAAATCATTTCCTATAATTGTAATATTAAAAAACATATTTAAATAACTAATATTTTCTTCATATTAATGTTAGTTTCTTGAAATATTGTTCTACATTTTCTTTAAAAGATTGTTTTTTTATTCTAAAAAGAAGTGAAAATAAAAAAATTATTAGCAACAAATAAGCTAACTAAAATATTCTAAAAAGAAGTGAAAATAAAAAAAATTATTAGCAACAAATAAGCTAACTAAAATCATAAATAAAATAACATTTAGCACTCAATTGCATAAATACATGGAAAATTATAGTAGACACTGTTTACTATCAATAAAAGAACATATAAATTATGACAAATATAATTTAACATCCATGTTGCACTATTAGTGCCTAAGTCTAGTATTCTACTCCCAAAATTTCTTTCAAGAAGCACAAATGATAAAATATATATCAAATATTAAATTAACACAAATAAGTTACTATAAAATTAAGCATATTTACGTTTCTTTCTCAAGTATTGCATCTCTGAAACTTCCCTCTTCAAAAGGTGGTTCCCTAAACTCTACCTCCCTAAAGAAAATAAATCGATAAATTCATTTGCATCCATAAATCAAATTTATAAAACTCTGATATTTCTCTCAGATTATCAAATTAAATAGAAGTAAAAATTTAATACTAATTTGCCCATTATCTTTTATATTCATCTCTTTAGTAATGAGAATTACATCTTTTTTTATAAATTTTACTTTTTAGATCATCATAACTAAGCTTTTTCAGACTTTGTTTTTAAATTTTCTAACTTTTGATAGTGAATACCAAATAAGACATTCTTGCATGACTTATTTCTTCATTTAACCCTAGAAAAATGTTGTTTCGTCATCTTTAAGCCTCCATGTTTGTGTATTAGTCCACATTTTAAGCTTTTTCAGACATTGTTTTTAAAATTTCTAACTTTTGATAGTGAATATCATATAAGACATTCTTGCATGACTTATTGCTTCATTTAACCCTAGAAAAATGTTGTTTCGTCTTCTTTAAGCCTCCATGTTTGTGTATTAGTCCACATTGAAAAAACTTAAACTGGATTAATGCTTTTATGAACATTAAAAGAAGAAATAAAATGTTGAATTCCAAACGACCACATTATAAGAAGAATTGCTTCTTTCCATCATGAGTTTTACTTTCAGTCAAATGATTTCATACTGGATTAATGCTTTTATGAACATTAAAAGAAGACATAGAATGTTGAATTCCAAACGACCACATTATAAGAAGAATAAAAAGACAAAATTGCAAGATTGTCATGCTCAATAAATTTAATTAAAAAATGTTATGAACTTCTTTAATACGTGTTAACAATTTTTTTTAAAAAAATGTTATGAACTTCTTTAATACGTGTTAACAATATTTTTCATAAGTAGATGAATAATATGACCACATAATCAAAGTAAAGAAAAATGTGCTAGTAATCCTTAGTAACTTGTCCTTAAATTTGAAAATGTACTGCACCTGAAACTTTAAGTGGCATAGATTACCAACCATCATGACATAAATACGATCACATGAAAATGAATGTTTGAATGGTAAGCAATTTTTGGATGTGAATTGTTTAATCAACTACAAATACTACTAATAAGCATAACCAAATTCATAGATGAATGTTCAAAGAAACAAAAAATATATCTCACTACTAGATATAAACTTCTACTCACATGTTGTAGCAACTGCAAAGTTTATTTAATATAAGTATTAAAAGGGCACATATTTTACCGACATATAGAGTGACTTAGTAACTTGTCCTTAAATTTGAAAATGTAATGCACATGAAACTTTAAGTGGCATAGATTACCAACGATCATGACATAAATACGATCACATGAAAATGAATGTTTGAATGGTAAGCAATTTTTGGATGTGAATTGTTTAATCAACTACAAATACTACTAATAAGCATAACCAAATTCATAGATGAATGTTCAAAGAAACAAAAAATATATCTCACTACTAGATATAAACTTCTACTCACATGTTGTAGCAACTGCAAAGTTTATTTAATATAAGTATTAAAAGGGCACATATTTTACCGACATATAGAGTGATCAATTTTGGATAAATTCTAGAAATAAAATATAACACTCATAGGTTTCCACTTATATACCACTTCCCTTGAATGATATTGAGCACAATAAAAACCAACTAAGATTACAAATCTATATTTGAGATCACACCTGAATCACCACATAATTCTAAAGAAAGAAATATTACATATATTGTAATAAAGCCAAATCCTAATAAATGTCCAGGTTGCATACTGCTTCTTGGAAAGATTAACAGAGACTAGATGAGTCTACTCATAAGAATGCCTAATCAAACAACTGTCTTTTGGATGGACACATAAAGACATAGCAACTTAGAATGGCTTGAGAATTATTGATTTCCTTAGACTAGAAAGTGCATTGAACAAAAGAAATGCAAAAAAAATTAAAATTATAATATGTACTTTGTCAGTTTCTTTCAATGCTAGAGAAGCATTTTAAGAAAATTAATTAAGAAATTACCCCATGTTATCATGTAAGTCTGAAATTGGAAGAGTTGATTCCAAATATCACACCCAAAGCAAGAAAAATGGTGACCAACTCATTTGCAATAACATGAAACCAAACAAAATTCATCAAAAAGCCTCCCAAAACCCATAGAAATAAGATTCGTTAAGGTGGATGATTTTGCATGGTAAAATAGAATGATGCCTAAAAGACTACTTAATAAATAAGTAGCTAAGTTTACCATGCTGCTTTCACTCTCGAAATTCAACAAAAAATGACAAGATAAAAGCTGTCAATGTTGTCTTGGCCACTACATAAGATTTTTCTTACCCAAAATAATTACTTAAAATTAAGCTAATATTGTACCATCTTCATCTTTTAAATGATGAAAGATAGATTGAAGAATTAACCAATTATATACTCATATATTTATCTATTTGTGAAGTGATAATTTTAAGATGGTAAGAGGCTAAAGAGCAAGTGAATGGTCGATGAACATGCAATGAGTAGCTAGTAAGTAATGAATCAAAGATAAACAATGGCATGCTTTCGAGTAAAGAAGGCTATCTTACATAAGGAAAAATTAAATCCTAAAAGGGTTAGAATATGGAATAGGGTTTTAATTTTGTGATTTTACTTTTTATATTTTACATGTTAATTTATTAGATTTTTTATACAATTAATTTATTAATTTCTAGTTGTTGGATCAAATGAGGCATTATTTTGGTTGAACCATTAGGTTAGTTTGCTTAGCAGTTTAAAGAGATTTTGGGTGGCTCAATACAAAAAGAGAAATTTATATGGATTAGAATAGTTCAAATAACAAATTTATAGTTGAATTGGTCAAACATGTTGATCTAGTTCGATTTTCATTTCTTTGGGTTATCTATTTAAAAAAGAATTTTTATTAAAAATAAAGATAATGAGTACCATGGTATTAATTCCTGTTAGGATACATGGTCAAGTATTATTCTTGGTTAAATAGAAATTTATGAAGATATTATTTTGTAGAGAAAAGGAAGAAGAGAGAGAAATGGGTGTAGGACCTAAAAGTGGTCTCAGATATTATCTATTGAACTCGAGCCTCCGGTAAGCTAGAAAATTTGGCTCTTTAGAGGGTCTCCAAAATATATGGTTTACTTGGATAAAAAGATAGAGATAGAGAGAGAAAAAAAATGAGAGAAACCTCCCTCTCTCTTAGCTTGACTTTTTTTATACTAGGAAAAAATAATAAAATATATCTTTAGTACTATACGACTCCCACCTTGATGTCTTGATGAAAAGACAATGATGTGGTTGTCAAGAAGCACTTTTAAAGATATACGTGCATGCTTCCTGATAATGATGAACATTTTTAGTAGCTATATCTGTCTAGGTGGGCTAGGTTGCTCACCATGGGTAAATGAGATGTGTTTAGCCACTCCGATAGAAGGGCTTGGTTCATCCATTTTGGCAAGTGGACATGGTTCAACCACATTTTTAGGAGGGCTTTAGAATACACACACAAATATTCTATACAAGTGTTTATGTATATGCATTTAGCTTTTTGATTTTATTGAGTCTACAATTGAATTATCATGAGAAGAATAAGAGAATGAAGGCCTTTGAGCTACTGTGTGGATTGTTTGCTTCTTTCAAGTAGGATTACTTAACTTTTGGGATCTTCAAACTAAGAAGTTAATGTATCTTGGTAAATGAAACTTTTCAACTTTGAGCTTTGTTGACCTCATTTTTTGTTGAGGTTTAGTTCTTCCTCTTTAGTAGTCTAAGGTCTAGCGAAAGGATTTTCCTATTGACTATTCTTAGAAAACTAGACATGGAACCCTCACCATTAGAAATTCTACCCTCTTCTTTACTCAACTTGAAGTTCCACATGTTGGTCTCAACCTCTAAATACTTAGTAGGTGGGGTCACTATGGGAGAAACTCAAGATGAGTCAACCTTAGAACTGTTGGACCCTAAGGTCAACCCTGGGTGTTAGTCTGGAGCTAAGACATTCACTACACTCACTACAATCATCTACACCCACAATCACTCACAACCCTGAACTCAAAGTTCTAGCCTAGATCCCTAGATCTTTTGGGATACTCATGTAGATGGTCCTACATAGAGGACCCAAAATGGGTTTTGCATTGGTCCATGGCTTATAGATGGTGGTTGGCAGTCCAACTCTACCAAGATACCCAACCAACCCTTTTGCCCCTAAATTCCCCCCAAATTACCTAGATACCCATGGGACCCCAAATTTGGCCAAAATCTCCAAATGTAGCCACAATACCCAACTTGATTCAAAAATCATTTCAAACACCTTGAAAACACCCAAACTACCCAAAATCCCCAAATTGGCCAAATTACCAAAATACGCCTCTATAGCCAAAAATTCCAAAAATTCCAAAAATTCTCAATAAATCCCAAATATCCCCGATTTCATTTTTCTTAACTACCACATTACCCAGTTTGGTTAATTTGACCATCTTTAACCAAAACCCCAAAATTTGCCTTTAAGAGCTCAAATTTCCCCAAGTTCAACTCAAATGTTCATCAATTTGATCTCAATTGACCCCAATTCCAATCATAAACTCAAATTAACTTTTGATATGGACAAACTAAATGAAATACAAGCTTAATTGGTCTATGATTTGAACCTAATTATGATTTAGGTCAAAACCCCAATTTTGACCATATGACATAATCTCACCAAATTAAACCCATAGCTCACTCAATTGGCCACAATTTGTGTTGAAAAATCTTCATAACATACCCATACATCAAAATTGACATTCAATTGGCCTTGGTGAGACCTCAATTTCATATGATTTCAACCTAAGTCCAAAAGCCCCAAATTTAGCTCCAAATTTGCTAAGTCCCCAAATTTCACCAAATTGATTGCCTTAATCCCAAAATTGACACCCAATTTATGTTGAAAACTCTTCATGAGGTTCCTATTGACGTTTTTCAACAATCAATTTGTACTTAGCCCAAAGCTAACCCAACCTAGACCCATGTCTAACCCAACCTGCCCAAATTGACCAAATTTAAAAAATCCTTCAAATTGACCCACCAATTGAACTCAAAATCACTTCAACCCTTCACCAAAAATCTTCATAACAATCATCTACACAATTTTGATCAATAAATTGGGTCAATGGACATGGATAATCTAGTTCAAACCCAAGTTTTTGTCATTTGCACTCACTTGAACCCTTTCACCAAAAATTGATTTAACCATGTCTAAGCCACCAAAGTATTGATTTCACAACCACCAAAACCTTCCTAAGGACCAGGCTAAACCCTCCTAAAAGCACCATGAGAAGCTATGGACCAATGGATCCACAAATTAAGGCATTTTACCCATTTTTGGACCTAACTTGAAATATCTCCAAAATCATCACTTTCCCTTGGGAGATAATCATCATTACCTACCCCTGACTTCCCTGAGCCAAGAGGTGACCAATGCCTGGCCGGCCAACCACCTTGGTGGCTGGAAAATGGCCAAAACCATGGCCAAGACAAGGGATTTTCACCCAATTCAGACCCAAAGGCCAAATCAGCCCAACTGCTCATTAGAGCTTCTCTGCCCTCCACATAAGCAACCAAATGCACCCCTCAGTTGGCCCTGACAGCCAGCCTAGGCCATTTTATTTAAACTCCCCCTCCATTGAAAAAGAGAGAGAGCTTGAAAGTCTCCTCCATGGAAAAAGAGAGAGAGCTTGAAAGTCCTTGGGGAGACTCAATAAAACTTCTTCCAGAGCTTCTTGGAGACCTCTTGAGCTTACCCAAACCTTGTTTAGCCACTCAAATCCATTGCTTGAGTTCAATTTTGGAGCTCAATTTCAAGGCCGAACCAGC
>NW_018252300.1:484595-487023 GCF_001263595.1 Phalaenopsis equestris
CCATCATCCGACCACCCTAAGGTGGACTTCGACCAAACCCCCAAATCGGCCTTGATCGAATTTGGGTCTAGGCATTTCACCACAACCAGAGGCTCCATCCCTAGGCTTCTGGCACCCACATAAAGCTTCTACAAGCATCCAATTGAGGCTACCCCTCTTGGACCAAGGCATTCAAAGTTAACCCTAAATCGAGACTCTTTTAATTATTCATGAATATACAGTCAATTTAAGGGTTTATCCACCGTATAGATGTGTTCTACTAGTTAATAAGAGAATTTTAAAATAACATTCACTCCATTTCGTTGAAAATTGAGTGAGATATTAGCGTTTTAAAATGGATGGTTTTTAGGTCCAGTTCATTTGGGATGATGACCCGTGACCGTCAGATCGAGCGTGTATTGATCGGGTGGCCCAAATCGCGTCGGACAGACTGCGGTCCGACATGGGCGGGAATGACCTGGCTGGGGGGGCCGCTCAGCCAATCACGCAGCGACACGTGGCCTATTCTACCAGAACGAAGTTTACATGGATAAGTAGGAAAATAGGGGCATTTTCTTATTTTTTTAATCACAAGAACTTAAAAAATACATAACTTTGTGTAGAAAAATCACAAAAATAAAATAAAAAATATCCTCTTGCTCAATGAACAGAGAAAAATAATTTGGAATAAATTTCAAGTCCATTTGATGCATAAAATATTTTTAATGAATTAAACACTAATTGGAATCATTTGATTGTCCATGCATATTGACACATCACCTTAGTTTAGTTTAACTTAATGGGAAATACTTACACAATAACTCTTCCCGAACTAATTTCGTATTGAGAACATGCAACATGCAATCAATACTAAACATAAGTAGAGGCACTCAAACATAATCATGTTGGGTGGCTAAAAATATGTACTACATTAGCACATGTACGGTAACAAACTAATAGATAGGTAAATCATAACATATCACTCATATGCTAATAAGAAATTGTAGGTACCGTACATGTTTTCTACATGTGTCAAAGCTCCTATAGTTAATAACATCTTAGGCAATCAAACTCACCTAAGAAAACTCTCAATTAAGATCAATAGTTCTGTCTTCAAGAATTCAAAGTTTAGGCTTTTAAGGTTGGACGCAGGAAAAAAAAGTGAGAGAGTATCAACTAGGAGCATTTATTTTTCAAATCAAATGTGTGAGGACTAAGTAATGTCACTGAATAGAGGTGAACCTCGATGACTTTCCAAACTATCCTTTTGTTTGACTTTATGAGGTTCGGTCAAAATGAGTGTTAGGGTTTTATGAATGGGAAGTGCATGAGTTTTAAATAGGGGATATTTTCTCTTTTTTTATTTCACCTAAATGCATCAATTTTTGTGTGATTTATTCATGCTCGGAGGCATATTGAAATGAGTGTGCTCCCAGGTAAAATCAACGTTTTGGAGTACCGACATGGTCTGTTTCATCATTCGATGTCATTTGGGCAACTTCATCAACGATTGGGTCAAAAACAGGTCAGATTTGGTATTATTTAAATTTATTTCGTCGTCGGTCACTGATGGGAAAAATATCATTGCATGGTTAGTTCAATCATATAGGAAAATTTGAGATCCTGGGATAATCACTTGATTTAGGAGACTAGACCTGTTTTATTTCCAAACCTTCTTAAGATGCCCAGAATTAGACAATGAGTGTTGATCTTGGTTGTCACCCAAACTATGTCACTTAGGTTTTAAGTTTTTTCCAAAAATTTGAAGTAGTAACTTTGAAATTGCCCATACATTTGAATACTTTAGGCTAAACTTAAAACTGGAAGAGCTTTTCTTAATATAGAAAGTTAAATTGTTCTCGGTGAGATCGATATGCACACTCATTGTCCATATACTACTTGATTGACATGTATACTTGCGTGGTTGTCTCCTCTGATGTCTCAATTGACCCATGAATGAGGTAGGATAAAAATTTCAAAGTGATTTGAATTGAATTTAACAAATTATGAAGTGTTAGAGCCTTATGGGCAAATGTGTAATTTTGGAAATTTTGCCTTAATTAACATTTAGGCTTAATTCAAGGAGGGAAATTGGGTAACCTCTGATCTTAATCAATTTATTTGATGCTCGAAACAAAAGGGGTTTAACTGCTAGAAACCAATCTTACTTTCGTAATTAAGATTAATAAATTTCTAAATTATTAAGATTTTGAAGTTTATTAAAATTAAATGATCCTGGACTTAGGGGTATAACTTTTGAAGTCAATAATTAATCAATTTAATACCCCTATCTTGATTTTCAAATAAAATCCAAATTATGAATCAAGACCACCTAAGGTTTAACCCTTTTCAAAACTAATTAAGACACTCACCTAGATCTTAAGGGCTTAGTGGTGACTTAGGCTAAATGAAAAATTGACTAAACAAGGATTAGAGAAATAAACATAAT